>NC_061111.1:139280984-139466518 GCF_002878395.1 Capsicum annuum
ACCAAGATGTACCAAGACTTGCGGGAAATCTATTGGTGGAGTGGCATAAAGAAAGATATAGCAACCTTTTTAGCTAAGTGTGCAACATGCCAATAGGTTAAGGTTGAACACCAAAGACCTGCTGGTATGATGCAAGAGTTTAGTATTCCCACCTGGAAGTGGGAAGAGATAAATATGGACTTCGTGATTGGTTTACCTCCTTCTCGACATCATCATGATTCCATTTGGGTTGTGGTTGATAGGTTGACTAAGTTTACTCATTTCTTGCCTGTTCATACTTCATATACTGCTGAGGATTACGCTAGATTGTATATCTGAGAGCTAGTCAGACTGCATTGAGTTCCCTTGTCTATCATTTCGGATAGGAGTACTCAGTTCACTTCGTAATTTTGGAAAGCTTTTCAGATGGGTCTTGGTACCCAAGTGCTTTTGAGTTCTGCTTTTCATCTGCAGACCGATGGTCAGGCTGAGCGGACCATCCAAACCTTAGAGGATATGTTGAGAGCTTGTGCACTTGACTTTAAGGGAAGTTGGGATGATCACTTACTGTTGATAGAGTTTGCTTACAATAACAGTTTCCACTCTAGTACTGGCATGGTTCCATTTGAAGCCTTATATGGAAGGATGTGTAGATCACCCATAGGTTGGTTTGAGGTGGGTGAACCGAATGTGAGTGGTCTTGATTTGGTATTTGAGGCCATGGAAAAAGTTAAGTTGATTAGGGAAAGGTTGAAAACTGTGTAGAGTTGTTAGAAGTCATATGCGGATGTTCGAAGGAGAGACCTTGAGTTTGAAGTTGGTTTTCTAGTGTATTTGAAAATTTCACCCATAAAGGGGGTGAAGAGATTCAAAAAGAAGGGGAAGCTTAGTCCCCGTTATGTTGGTCCTTACCAAAGAAGTTCCCTTGGTCAAGGTGTTGTGGCAAAACCAATCTATTGAGGGTGCAAATTGAAGCTTAGGTGGATATGCGATCCAAGTACCCACACCTATATTCCGTGAACTCTGATTAAGCCGAAGGTACTGTTGTTTCCTAAATCATGCACTTTTGATAATAGTTACAGCAGTTCAGCTGTCATTTATTATGTGTTCTGCTGTAGGTTCTTGAATTTATGCATTCTATGTTGCATTCAGAGTGAGAAATGATGTAGTGATGATTCTAATGAATGGTTTTAGCTGTATGCGCTATTCCCTATCTAATCTTGGAATGTCTAGCATCATTCGAGGACGAATGTTTCCAGGGGGGATGATGTAATACCTCGAGAAATTTTTCATTGAAATTTTGTGCGTAAACGTGTTGCGTTCTATCTTCTAGAAGAAATTACAAACTTTCCATACGAAATATCTTAGATTATGACCCACCATTGCGTAGAGTATTGATAAGCTTTCCAACGATATGTGGATCATCCAAAACGGACACCCAAGCGACGAGTTATGAACAGTCCAATCAAACCATGAATAGTAGTGAACAGTAAAACTTGTAGGAAAAAGTACTGAGGCCTGGCGTATTTTTGCTCCAACTTTAAATGATCATAATTCTTTCTACATAATGATCTGTGTGATCTACTATATATCAATGGACAGATCTGCGAGTTCTTTTTCCAATGAAATTGGTTTCATCCAATTTGTGTATCGAAGCAAAACGTTATGGTCGATCTACTTTAGCCTATGAAAAGCAAATTTTTGGGTCAACTTCAAATGAGCATAACTCCTCATACACAATGATCTGGGTGAGATACTATATATTAACGGAAATATATGAGAGTCCTATTTCTAATGAAATTTGTTTCATCCAATTTGGATATCGGAGTGACACGTTATGGTTGATCTACTTTAGACTATCAAAACAGTCCACCAAAGGACAGATTTGAGTATTATTTGATTTTTAGGGGCATTTTGGTCATCCCCCCTCACCCAAAATCCGTCCAAACCCTATATTAAAGCTTATTACAAGCATTATATGTTATATTTCATCAAATTCCCTCAAAAAGAAAACCTTAAGCTCCTACATCCAACTTCAAGAACCTCCAAAGTTCACCATTAATTCTGCAAATTTATTCAAGATTCCAAGTTCCTAGTTTAAGAACTCCAAGAACCATCATTCGAAGGCACGATTAACATCTCAAAAAGGAGTATCGATCTAAAGTTCATCATTCAAGGTATGTGGGGTTTTTCAATAGGAACTCTCTTTCGTTCTTGTGCCCAAAAGTAATTTTCTTTATAAAGGCATGATTTTTATTTGATTTTTACGAATTTGAAGCATGAACCCATATCTTATGATGATTATTATGAAATCTTGATGTTTATGATTTTGAGAGATGAATTTACATGTGCGGAGATATAAAGCATGAATCTTGAACGATATTTATCATGATTTTGATATTTGGGTCATGAATTCCCATTGCAAATTGTGTTTTTTGAGAAAGTGCGTGTTATAAGCACGTTGATGTTGAATATTAGAGTTATTTTGAATGATTTGACCTTTTGGTCTTAATGGAGTTGTTTTGAACTCGAGTGTGAAAGAAATCCACAATGTGGTTGATTTTGATAGATGGGAAGCATGATGGCTCCCAATGTATATTTATATATTACTGAAATTATTTTGTTGTGGATTGTCTTTAAAATGATCTGAGCTAAATCTGGAAGAAATCTTTAGCACTGAGTGGGAGGTATAAAGCAACCTTACTTCCCTAGAACTACATGCCCCCGTAGGAGTGAGCCTGAGGCTGATTTATATAGTGATCACTAGTTTGAGCGGATTTGATATCGATAGTCCTACTCTGATGGCAAGGATAGGACGGCTTTCCCCAACGTGGGTTGTATGTTGGACTCAATGTAGCTCACATGGTTTATGTCGGTTATAGAATCTCCCTGTGCGTGTGTGTTTTCTTGTGTCTATGGTGAATGATGAAGTGATTTGAAAGTGAAATTGTGAAAGTTATTCTTTCGAAAGATTTAAATGATATTTACATTATAAGAATTGATATTCTTGATGAACTGAAAGTGATTGACAAATTATATGACGACACACATGTGTTATTATACTTATTTCATCCTCTCATGATTATGATGATTTTCTTCGAGCTACGAGAGTCTTTCATACATCCAACATATTTCTTATAAATATTTATGATGATGATGTTTATAAAACTGTATACACCCCTATATACTTGGTTCCTTTCCATGGTACTGACCCACATCTTCGAATGTGGGCTACATTTTCTCGAAATGTAGGTTCAGGTGCTCAGTTCCAGGTTCGACAGTGATTCTTCGGGCATGCTGTTCTACATTCTCTGTTGTGGTGAGTCCTCATGTTCCGAGGACGTGATGTCTGATGTTGGTTTCACGGAATTGTTTATAGTTGATAACTGAGTATGAGTCAGTTTGAGCATATCTCAATGGCTCGCTGGTTTTATTGATTTTTCTTAGAGGCTTGTCAGACTAGTATAGATGTTGGGAGTTGACTAATAAGTCATATTTTGTTATCTTTCTGAAATTCTTTTATTCTTGGATGATGATTACTCTGTTGATATTTGAGGGTTATTTATGAAAACCCCGTTGGTTTGTGTTGAACTGAATGAAAATGGCTCAAAGGGTTAGCTTGGGGCTACTCGTAGCCTCAAGCACAGTGTGATGCTCCGGGACCCATTTTCTGTGGCATTACAAACTTGGTATCAGAGCCTAAGGTTTTAAGTTATCCTAGGGAGTCTGACAAGCCACGTTAAGTAGAGTCTTGATCATCGGTGTATAGCGCGCCACATCTATGAGCAAGAGGCTACAAGACATTTTAGGAAAAAGTGCGATTCTTTCTTTCAGAAGTCTATCGTGCCTAAAGTGTCTCTCTCTGCTATTGATTCGTGCTCTTCTCTTTCAGAAATATGCCTCAACATCGAGCGAGAAGAAATAATGATGGTCAGCAACCTCAACCCGCTGACCCATTGAATGAAAACGTTTCTCATGCTGAATTTTGGGCAGCCATTAAGGCGCTGGCCCAAGCTGTTACTATAAATATTCAGACCATATCTGGATATGTTCGTCATAAGAGTCTGCAATAGGTGTTTACGCAGAGAGAATTGAATCTTAGGCAGAGACGATGGTTAGAATGGTTAAAGGACTATGATATGAGTGTGTTGTACCATCCGGGAAAGGCCAATATTGTGGAGGATGCCCTAAGTAGAGTGTCCATGGGTAGTGTTTAGCATGTGGTAGAAGGTAAGAAAGATTTAGCTCGTGATGTACATCGTTTGACTAGATTGAGGGTTAGGTTGTTTGACTCTGCTGAAGGTAGTATAGGGGTTCAGAGTAGTTTCGAATCCTCCTTGGTTTTGGAAGTGAAGGAAAAGCAATACTTAGATGCTAATTTGGTCAGACTGAAGGAGTCAGTCAAGGACCAAAAAGTAGAGGTTTTCTCCCAAGGAGGAGATGATGTGTTAAGATTACAGGGTAGATTGTGTATCCTGAATGTTGATGATCTGAGACAAAGGATTATAGCTGAAGCGCAAGGGGCGTGATATTCTATTCATCCTGGTGCCACCAAGATGTACCAAGACTTGCGGGAAATCTATTGGTGGAGTGGCATGAAGAAAGATATAGCCACGTTTGTAGCTAAGTGTGCAACATGCCAATAGGTTAAGGTTGAACACCAAAGACCTGCTGGTATGATGCAAGAGTTTATTATTCCCACCTAGAAGTGGGAAGAGATAAATATGGACTTCGTGATTAGTTTACCTCCTTTCCGATGCCATCATGATTCCATTTGGGTTATGGTTGATAGGTTGACTAAGTTTACTCATTTCTTGCCTATTCATACTTCGTATACTGCTAAGGATTACGCTAGATTGTATATCCGAGAGCTAGTCAGACTGCATGGAGTTCCCTTGTCTATCATTTCGGATAGGGGTACTCAGTTCACTTCGCAATTTTGGAAAGCTTTTCAGAAGGGTCTTGGTACCCAAGTGCTTTTGAGTTCTACTTTTCATCCGCAGACCGATGGTCAGTCTGAGCGGACCATCCAAACCTTAGAGGATATGTTTAGAGCTTGTGCACTTGACTTTAAGGGAAGTTGGGATGATCACTTACCGTTGATAGAGTTTGCTTACAATAACAGTTTCCACTCTAGTACTGGCATGGTTTCGTTTGAAGCCTTATATGAGAGGAAGTGTAGATCACCCATACGTTGGTTCGAGGTGGGTGAAGCAAATGTGAGTGGTCCTGATTTGGTATTTGAGGCCATGGAAAAAGTTAAGTTGATTAGGGAAAGGTTGAAAACTGTGTAGAGTCGTCAGAAGTTGTATACGGATGTTAGAAGGAGAGACCTTGAGTTTGAAGTTGGTGACCTAGTGTATCTGAAAATTTCACCCATGAAGGGGGTGAAGATATTCGAAAAGAAGGGGAAGCTTAGTCCCCGTTATGTTGGTCCTTACAAAACTCTTAGCTGTGTTGGAAAGGTAGCTTATGAGGTTGAGTTGCCTTCTGCATTGTCCTCTGTTCATACAATATTCCATGTCTCCATACTTAGAAAACATATTAGTGATGTTATGGTAGTGGATTCCTCTGTGAGTGCTGACATTCAAGAAAATCTTTCTTTTGATGAAATTCCTGTTGAGATTCTTGATTTCAGTTTCTGAAGACTAAGGAACAAAGAAGTTCCCTTGGTCAAGGTGTTATGGCGAAACCAATCTGTTGAGGGTGCAACTTGGGAAGTTGAGGCAGATATGCGATCCAAATACCCGCACCTATTTTCTGCGAACTCCGATCAAGCCGAAGGTACCGTTCTTTCCTAAATCATGCACTTTTGATAAAAGTTGCAGCAGTTCAGCTGTCATTTATTATGTGTTCCGCAGTAGGTTCTTGAATTTATGCATTCTATGTTGCATTCGGAGTGAGAAATGATGTGGTGATAAGTCTAATGAATGGTTTCAACTGTATGCTCTATTCCTTATCTAATCATGGCATGTCTAGCATCATTCAGAATGATTGTTTACCGGGGGGATGATGTAATACCTCAAGAAATTTTTCATTGAAATTTTGTGCGTAAAAGTGTTAGGTTCTATCTTCTAGAATGAATTATAAATTTTCCATGTGGAATATCTTAGATTATGACCCACCATTGTGTAGAGTATCAAATAAGCTTTCTAACGATATGTGGATTATCCAAAACAGACACCTAAGCGACGAGTTATGAACATTCCGATCTAACTGTGATAGTAGTGAACAGTAAAACGTGTAGAAAAAAGTACTGAGGCCTGGCGTATTTTTGCTCCAACTTTAAATGATCATAACTCCTTGTACATAATGATCTGGGTGATCTACTATATATCAACGAAAAGATCTGGGAGTTCTCTTTCCAATGAAATTGGTTTCATCCAATTTGTCTATCAGAGCAAAAAGTTATGGTCGATCTACTTCAGTCTATCAAAAGTGAATTTTTGGTTCAATTTCAAACGATCATAACTCCTCATACACAATGATCTGGGTGAGATACTATATATCAACAGAAATATATGAGAGTCCTCTTTCTAATGAAATTGTTTTCATCTAATTTGAATATCGGAGTAACACATTATGGTTGATCTACTTCAGACTATCAAAACAGTCAACAAAGGACTGATTCGAGAATTATTTGATTTTTAGGGGCGTTTTGGTCATTCCCCCTCACCGAAAATCCATCCAAACCTTATATTAAAGCCTATTAAAAGCATTATATGTTATGTTTCATCAAATTCCCTCTAAAAGAAAACGCTAAGCTCCTACATCCAACTTCAAGAACCTCGAAAGTTCACCATTAATTCTACAAATTTATTCAAGATTCCAAGTTCCTAGTTCAAGAACTCCAAGAACCATCATTCAAAGGCACGATTAACATCTCAAAAATAAGTATCGATCTAAAGTTCATCATTCAAGGTATGTCGGGATTTTCAACAAGAACTCTCTTTCGTTGTTGTGCCCAAAAGTAATTTTCTTTATAAAGACATGATTTTTATTTGATTTTTACGAATTTAAAGCATGAAACCATATCTTATGATGATTATTATGAAATCTTGATGTTTATGATTTTGAAGGTAGTATAGGGGTTCAGAGTAGTTCTGAATCCTCCTTGGTTTCGGAAGTGAAGGAAAAGTAATACTTAGATGCTAGTTTGGTCAGACTGAAGGAGTCAGTCAAGGACCAAAAAGTAGAGGTTTTCTCCTAATGGGGAGGGAGATGGTGTGTTGAGATTGCAGGGTAGATTGTGTGTCCCGAATGTTGATGATATGATACAGAGGATTATGGCTGAAGCGCATGGGGCGCGATATTCTATTCATCCCGGTGCCACCAAGATGTACCGAGACTTATGGGAAATCTATTGGTGGAGTGGCATGAAGAAAGATATAGCAGCGTTTGTAGCTAAGTGCAACATACCAATAGGTTAAGGTTGAACACCAAAGACCTGATGGTATGATGCAGGATTTTAGTATTCCCACCTAGAAGTGGGAAGAGATAAATATGGGCTTCATGATTGGTTTACCTCCTTCCCGATGCCATCATGATTCCATTTGGGTTGTGGTTGATAGGTTGACTAAGTTTTCTCATTTCTTGCCTGTTCATACTTCATATACTGCTGAGGATTACGCTAGATTGTATATCTGAGAGCTAGTCAGACTGCATGGAGTTCCCTTGTCTATTATTTCGGATAGAGGTACTCAGTTCACTTCATAATTTTGGAAAGCTTTTCAGAATGGTCTTGGTACCCAAGAGCTTTTGAGTTCTGCTTTTCATCTGCAAATCGATGGTCAGGATAAGCGAACCATCCAGACCTTAGAGGATATGTTGAGAGCTTGTGCACTTGACTTTAAGGGAAGTAGGGATGATCACTTACTGTTGATAGAGTTTGCATACAATAAAAGTTTCCACTCTAGTATTGGCATGGCTCCATTTGAAGCCTTATATGGAAGGAAGTGAAGATCACCTATAGGTTGGTTTGAGGTGGGTGAAGAGACTGTGAGTGGTCCTGATTTGGTATTTGAAGCCATAGAAAAAGTTAAGTTGATTAGGGAAAGGTTGAAAACTGTGAAGAGTCGTCAAAAGTCACATGCGGATGTTAGAAGGAGAGACCTTGAGTTTGAAGTTGGTGACCTAGTGTATCTAAAAATTTCACCCATGAGGGGGGGTGAAGAGATTCAAAAAGAAGGGGAAGCTTAGTCCCCATTATGTTGGTCCTTACAAAATTCGTAGCCGTGTTGGTAAGGTAGCTTATGAGGTCGAGTTACCTTCCGAATTGTCCTCTGTTCATCCAATATTCCATGTCTCCATACTTAGAAAGCATATTAGCGATGCTGTGGTAGTGGATTCCTCTGTGAGCGCTGACATTTAAGAAAATCTTTCTTTTGATGAGATTCCTGTTGAGATTCTTGATTTCAGTGTCCGAAGACTAAGGAACAAAGAAGTTCCCTTGGTCAAGGTATTGTGGCGAAACCAATCTGTTGAGGGTGCAACTTGGGAAGCTGAGGCAGATATGCGATCCAAGTACCCACAACTATTTTTTGCGAACTCCGATCAAGCCGAAGGTACCATTCTTTCCTAAATCATGCATTTTTGATAAAAGTTGTAGCAGTTCAGCTGTCATTTATTATGTGTTCTGCTGTAGGTTCTTTAATTTATGCATTCTATGTTGCATTCGGAGTGAGAAGCGATGTGGTGATGAGTCTAACGAATGGTTTCAGCTGTATGCTCTATTCCCTATCTAATCTTGGCATGTCTAGTGTCATTTGAGGACGAATGTTCCAAAGGGGGGGATGATGTAATACCTTGGGAAATTTTTCATTGATATTTTGTGCGTAAACTTGTTGGGTTCTATCTTCTAGAATGAATTATAAATTTTTCATGTGTAATATCTTAGATTATGATCCACCATTGCGTAGAGTATCGAATAATCTTTCTAACGATATATGGATCATCCAAAACGGACACCTGAGCGATGAGTTATGAACATTCCGATCGAACCTTGAATAGTAGTGAACAGTAAAACGTGTAGGAAAAAGTACTGAGGCCTGACGTATTTTTGCTCCAATTTTAATAACTCCTTGTGCATAATAATCTGGGTGATCTACTATATATCAACAGAAAGATCCGCGAGTTCTCTATCCAATGAAATTGGTTTCATCCAATTTGTCTATCGGAGCAAAAAGTTATGGTCGATCTACTTCTGCCTATCAAAAGCGAATTTTTAGGTCAACTTCAAATAATCATAACTCCTCATACACAATGATCTGGGTGAGATAGTATATATCAACAGAAATATATGAGAGTCCTCTTTCTAATGAAATTATTTTCATTTAATTTGAATATCGGAGTAACACATTATGGTTGATCTACTTCAGACTATCAAAACAGTCCACAAAGGACAGATTCGAGAATTATTTGATTTTTAGGGGCGTTTTGGTCATTCCCCCTCACCCAAAATCCATCCAAACCTTATATTAAAGCCTATTAAAAGCATTATATGTTATGTTTCATCAAATTCCCTCAAAAAGAAATTGCTAAGCTCCTACATCCAACTTCAAGAACCTCCAAAGTTCACCATTAATTCTACAAATTTATTCAAGATTCCAAGTTCCTAGTTCAAGAACTCCAAGAACCATCATTCAAAGGCACGATTAACATCTCAAAAATGAGTATCGATCTAAAGTTCATCATTCAAGGTATGTCGGGTTTTTCAACAAGAACTCTCTTTCGTTCTTGTGCCCAAAAGTAATTTTCTTTACAAAGACATGATTTTTATTTGATTTTTACGAATTTGAAGAATGAAACCATATCTTATGATGATTATTATGAAATCTTGATGTTTATGATTTTGAAAGATGAATTTACATGTGTGGAGATATAAAGCATGAATCTTGAACGATATTTATCATGATTTTGATATTTGGGTCGTGAATCCCCATTGGAAATTGTGTTTTTATGAGAAAGTGTGTGTTATGAGTACGTTGATGTTGAATATTTGAGATATTTTGAATGATTTGACCTTTTGGTCTTAATGGAGTTGTTTTGAACTCGAGTGTGAAGGAAATCCACAACGTGGTTGATTTTGATAGATGGGAAGCATGATGGCTCCCGATGTATATTTATATATTACTGAAATTATTTTGCTGTGGATTGTCTTTAAAGTGATCTGAGCTAAGACCAGGAGAAATCTTTAGCACCTAGTGAGAGGTATAAAGCAACCTTACTTCCTTAGAACTACGTGCCCCCGTAGGAGTGAGCCTGAGGCTGATTTATATAGTGATCACTAGTTTTTGTGGATATGATATCGATAGTCCTACTCCAATGGCAAGGATAGGATGCCTCTCTCCAATGTGGGTTGTACGTTGGACTCCATGTAGCTCACATGGTCTATGTCGGTTATAGGATCTCCCAGGCTGTATGTGTTTCCTTGTGTCTATGGTGAATAGTGAAATGATTTGAAAGTGGAATTGTGAAAGTTATTCTTTTAAAAAATTTAAATGATATTTACATTATGAGAATTGATATTCTTGATGAACTGAAAGTGATTGACAAATTATATGATGACTCACATGTGTTATTATACTTATTTGATCCTCTCATGTTTATGATGATTTTCTTCGCGCTATGTGATTCATACATCCTGCACATTTCTTATAAATATTTATGATGATGATGTTTATAAAACTGCATACACCCCCATATACTCGGTTCCTTTCCATGGTACTGACCCACATCTTTGGATGTGGGCTGCATTTTTGCAAAATGTAGGTTCAGGTGCTCAGTTCCAGGTTCGACAGTGATTCTTCGGGCATGCTGTTCTACATTCTCTGTTGTGGTGAGTCCTCATGTTCCGAGGACGTGATGTCTGATGTTGGTTTCACGGAATTGTTTATAGTTGATAACTGAGTATGAGTCAGTTTGAGCATATCTCAATGGCTCGCTGGTTTTATTGATTTTTCTTAGAGGCTTGTCAGACTAGTATAGATGTTGGGAGTTGACTAATAAGTCATATTTTGTTATCTTTCTAAAATTCTTTTATTCTTGGATGATGATTACTCTGTTGATATTTAAGGGTTATATATGGAATCCCCGTTGATTTGTGTTGAACTGAATGAAAATGGCTCAAAGGGTTAACTTGGGGCTACTCATAGCCTCAAGCACCGTGTGATGCTCCGGGACCCATTTTCTGGGGCGTTACATCTATGAAAGTGATTTCAAGCATTGAGTTATGAAATTTTGATATGAAGTTTTCATGAGTAGATAAGAGATACAATTTGAGCATTGAGTATTCAGTTTACAAGAAGTTCAAGTTACTAGTTTGAGTTTCGAAAGCATTGCAGTATAATCATAGTTTCAGTATTGATATGAGATTTCAGACAAGTTATGAAGTTCACATACGAAACCAAGAATTTGAGATAGAAATTATGGTATATTATGTTTTCAGATTTATCAGCTTGTATGCCTATTTTAAGGTGAACTTTATAGATACAGTACCAGCAATAGTATGAGTTTTAGGAGTAGTATCTAATACCGAGAGGGGAATGTGGGTTCGGCACATCCTATTTCCCATAAACTACGTGCCATTGTAGGTTATTTTAGCTTCTCCTAATGAGCATGCCATTAATATTATTCAGCTTGTCCAATCATACATGTTTATGTGATCACCACAGTTATCCTTTATACCCTAGAAAAGTATATGAGGCCTTTACGATAAGGGTTTGAGTTATTATGCCATTTCAATGAGGGTTTGAGTCATCGAACTTCATGTTTCTCGCATGGTTTATGTCGGTTACAAGAATCTCCCTTAGAAAAGACAGTTTTAGAAACTAAGTGTAGTTACTTACCCAGTTTATCATATAATGCTTTGTTATTCATGTTTTATGATATTTTAGTTTTCAATTTATTTCAGTATCTTGGTGAGTCTTTTTACACTTCGCATGCATGTTTTAAGATCATGAATTGATTCAATTTTATTTATTGAATTCACCCTCACTTACTTAGTATATTCTCAAAGTACTAACCGTATATACATCTATGATGATACATTGTTTCATAGTGTAGGCACCAGTTATAGCCCACAAGATCATGGTCAGGCAGTTCATAGCTTCCAGCCAGCAGGTGTTAAGTTCCCTTTATTCAAGGACTCTAGTTAGTTTGTAGATTCAATATTTTATTTCTATTCATTTATTGATTAGGGATATCTGGGGGTCATGTCCCGATCACCTATAGTCAATATTGGTAGAGGCTTCATAGATAGTCAGTCAGATTTGATGTATTTAGTTTCAGTTCCCTTTGTATAACCAGTGTTGTAAGTTTTTAAAAAACATTGTATTAAACAAATTTAGCTAAAGGCATCTCTTCCGCTTATTATTTCTAGTCTTATATATTTTATTCAGTTTCTCATGAATTATGCCAATATCATGGGTTAGGTTGGAATTACTTGTGGCTCTAAGCACCGTGTGATGTCTAGAGGGTAGTATCGAGGCATTACACGGGAGGTAGAGTGGTTGAGATATGAACAACTAAAGGGAAGCCTTTACTTTCTATATAACTTTAGAATGTTGCAATGCTATCAAAATTATGATCTACTAGCTAAGATGAGAAAACTAATACCCATAATGAAAATCTATATTTGAAGTTGAAATTTAGGTCAAATTCAATCATCAAAACCCACTAATGGAATTGAAAATTAGAACTGCAATTACCTTCCTTGCTGATCAACTCCCAACTACACCTCTAACTAAAGGATATAGCAGTCGTTGTCAAGTAAAGTAACCTAGTAACCTAGAGGTAAGATGTGGATTTGTATCTCTTATTTTCTGAAATCAACAGGAAGAACTAAAAGTAAATAGATGGGGGGGGGGGGGTTGTAGTAACAATCTCAAAGAAGTAACAAAATTCAACTTTGCTTGAAATCAGCCAGAGACGAACACTAGGATTGTGTTCCCCCTGGCTTCTGAACTCAGTAGGCCTATCGTGTTTTATTTAACCAACGCAGTACCTTGCATGCATAATGTGATAAGTATGTACCATCAACTATCTTTTGGACTCATTAACAGATTTTATCCTTTACCTTTTAAGTCTCAGGATGTTACATTACTAACCCATATCCTAGATCCCAGTTAACTATTACTTTTTTAGTCTAAAGTTATTAGATGATAGATAACCGTCTTACATAGATGATTCTGATTAGCCTAGATAGATAGTTAATCTTTAGATTAATATTGTAATTATCTTTTCCTTGTTGTTACTCCTCTCATGGAGTAAGTAGAGATATTCTAGGTGGGATCTTACCGTTTGCAACCGCTAGGACATCTAGTAAACAAAATACAATACATACAAGAGTACTGGTTTAGAACAAATTAGCACTTCCTCTACTTAGTCAGTATGTCAAGGTTCCTACAACCCTAGCCAAGGGCTTTAGCCGCTCATGCTTGTGAGACAATCAACAAAATTCATAACGAAAGGCATTAAACAATATCACAATGATCAACAAGTTAAACACCAAAGTCTGTAACTCAATTATAAACCAATATCAAGAACAAAGTAATTCCAAGATCAAATTCGAATCCTGGAATCAAATATATGTTTGTAAGTGTTAAGAGAGAATAAATTAACAACAAAACATCAAAAGGGTATTTATAGGATACAAGAAAACCCTAAAAATCAAAATGCGAATGAAA
The DNA here is from genome assembly GCF_002878395.1 of Capsicum annuum. NCBI lineage: Eukaryota > Viridiplantae > Streptophyta > Magnoliopsida > Solanales > Solanaceae > Capsicum > Capsicum annuum. The sequence continues at coordinate 139,294,649 of NC_061111.1, forward strand.
AACAAAAATTGAGGTCGGTGGACATTTATTTAGGCCACCTACGAACCGTAGGTACTACTTACATAAGTGAAAGACCTCCTGCACAACTCTTGAAGCTCTCTGGACTTGGCCCTCTGGCAGTTACTAAGGTCACCTATAGAATTTAGGTGCCCTTGGTAAGTGATAGAGTCTTCTTTTTCCTATTTCTGAGCCACTGAACTTCAAGTTTTGATGCCTACTTTGGTACCCTAGGCTTGGTAAGTGGCAGTTACACCCTAAAATGCCTTGGTAAGTAGCCTAAAACTTCAAATTTCATCCTTTTATTTAGTTTGAGCTTCTATACCTGGTTTCCTGCAAAACAAACCCAAAACACATCATATCTCAAAAATACAACCTAAGAAACTTGCACATTTTCATTATTTTAAGCATTGAAAGTTCTATAAATCCATATCACATGAACACCTTCAACTTAGAACGTTTTCATATCCTCAAGCAACTAAACAAAACAAAACACGATGCTTAACTAGGAGAATCTAAGCTATCCAAGGCAATCAATCATCACTTTAAGCTCAAACATATTCCCCCCTCATACATAAATAATTTAAAACCAACTATATGTATACATGAACCACAAAAGTGTGACATAAGGGAATAAAGGTACGGAAATTACATTAGCAATAGACAAATATGCATATATACAAGTTACACTACCCAGACGAGTAAGCAACTAGCAATCTAACCCATGCGCCCTCACAATAAAGAAGTCCCACTAACTCATATGAAATAATGAATGTCAATGTGGGGTCGGTCAAGAGACACTTATACTGAAAAGAGAAGTTCTACCAATGCACATCAAATACCATAGGCTTGCCTTTATTTTCTTTACCTAAGTTTTCTGACAGTCAAGTTAGGATCACTGTAGGACTTTATTCACCTTGTAATGTAGGCTCGGGGGGCTGGCATGGTGCATATGAATATATCAAGTGACAAAGCCTCCTTGACACTACACTAACTTTGGGGTCCATACTTTAACCAATTTCCTTTTATTCACCCTTATTTCTCCCTTTATTATTTAATGCACATTCAGGTTGGGTGTGGTTTCTTTTATTCAATCTTTTTCCTTTTCTTTTCTTTTGCTTTTTCTCCACACCTAGCCTTACTATCCTTTTCACTTATTTTACCCTTCTTCATATACACTTTACATTATGCACCCTTATGATAGCTACCGACACAATCCGACTGGGGGCCTTGTCGTAATGGGAATCCTAAGTCCGACTAGGACCAGAGACCACCCCTGTTACCCAACCCAACCTCCAACTGCCTGCCATGAGTTGGCTGAATTTCAAGCATATAGCAAGATAATGGAACAACTCACATGAAAATTCTGGGATAAGATCACAACCATGACCAACCCAACCGAGTCCAACCATTCTATACGAAATATCCAACCTTACCAAACCAAAAATGAAACAAGGGCTATAAACCAGGCCATAACCAAATAAGATTCCAAAACATAATATAATTAATCCCAAAATAAAATATGATGGAACAACCAACAATGTCATCCAATAATATCAACCCTCCATCTTATTCCAATTCCAAGTATGACACCATTATCGATCCCATCCATTCCAATCCATAGAAACACAACAAAGCCTCTAACCAAAAGAGTAATAAAATCTGATTGGGACATACCCCCAACCATGGACAAAACTAATATCAAAAATAAAATTAAAGTGTCTAGAGATATCCATAACATGAAATGGAGCTTTTCGAAAGGATGTAAGCTAAACACTTTAGTCCAAATACTAATCCTCGAGTCAATCAATATGTAAGAGGAGTAGAATAGCTGGTTCCTACATAGCATGGGTATACAACCGCCATTAGATGGGTTAGCGGATGAACACTAGCATGGTCTCAGGATAAGGATAAAATTATATCATTTATAAAATCAAGTAAAACCATCCATATTCACATAACCATACATATATATACATAACCACGTCAGGAAATGGGACCGGGTTTAGCATGCCTTTAAATCCTTTACCTGGACTGTGTAGCTTTGCCATCCTAAACCACCCACAAGCTATATAGGTTTAGCTCCCCAGGTGGATAGGGCACTAGTGAGTGAAGCCTCACAACCAAGAAAGAAAACTTAGGATGACTAGTACATTACCCAAAATATAGTGCGACATCATGCACACGGTCACCAAGACCAGCCTCACATAAAAAAATATGAGTTTCCAGTTTTGGTCCCCTAGGACCTCCACCTTCCAGGACTTTGCTATATATCCCACCATTATTACCCAATTAAAACCATTACCATGCATCAAATCCATTTACCATTTATTAACCAAGGCCATTTAGTGGTGGTATCTTTATATCGACCATACTTGCAACTACTATACATAGCCAACCATATATAGGTTTAACGAGACTTCCAAGTTTCCTTCTATTTACCATGTTGAAACACTTAGGTGATTCCATTTAGCCATTTACCTTTCTAATCCATTTAAACCATGCATAATTCTTTTACCAAGTTTTAAAACAAGGAAGAGTTATATTAAAAGTACTCAATGCAATGAAAACATGCTTATAGATATTTTGTCAAATACATTAGGTGCATAATATAACCAACACCAATTCCAATTTCCATTAAACCATTCCCATGAAATCTAATTATCCAAAACCACCATTAATGCACATAAAGCATAATTAAAACCATGGAAAATCATAACCAACTATTTAATATCAAAACCCCCAATTCATTTTGAGAACTAAAATCATACAATTAATGAAGTCATGAAAATATTCATAAAACCATGCTTTTAGATAGAATTAAAAATGAGGGAAGAGGACATGCCTTAAATAAAGATGATGATGGAAAGAAATCACCAAGGCAAGCCCCAAATCAATCCTCTAGTTGAAACCCTAACTTCCCTTGGCCAATAGCTTTTGAGAGAATTATAGATTATTTAGAAGAGTTTCTAAGTGTTAATGACTGGAATAATAGGGTAAATAACCTCCCAAGTAGGTTAGAAGTCATGGAGCCTTATTAGGATAAGTGGGAGAAATGCCCAAAATGCCCTCACTTAAGTTGCACCAAAATCCCATCCCAGGGGTACTACTGACCCTTACGAGTCGTACCCTACAATACGAGTGTTACTCTCTACTCGTATCCTAGCCTCAACCTTTAGATCCAACAATCTCCAGCATATGACTCATCCAATAAGTCATATCCAAATTATGCGATCTACACCCGTCATCGATATCCCCGGCAGATTTAAACCCAAGGAGGATTTAGATACTGTCCACCATATGATTCCTGGGTATGACTCATACCCTAGCTTACGGCTCATGGTGAGCCACTCATACTCAGATACAACCTAAGTAACCAAGTCTAAGATTGATTTAAGGAAAAAAAACAATCCATAACCACCGATACGACTCGTATCCCTAATTTGTATCCAATCTAGTAACCAAAATCCACCCCACCAACCAATACTGGTCATCATACGAATAGACTATACTATCCATACCCCAATATACGGCTCGTACCCTAGAGTCGTATTGGGTCCAGAGACCAAAATTCTAAGAAATTTTTCTAAGGTCCAAAAACCTGGGTGTTTTAGCCACCCTCAACTTAGATGATTTTCCTGAGTTAAGGTACACAATGTCCAAGGAGGACCTAGGCTAAAATAGTTTCATTATAGCACAAATGGAAATGTGAAGGGTGCAACAAGAAAGATAGGCTATAAGGCTAAAAAAATTTGGATCAAGGGATACTTATTCACATATGGAAAGTCATTGAAGATAAAAGTGGACTAATATAAAAAAAATGACCTATGATCCTTTCCTAATCGACTATCCTATAACCTAGGTAAGACTAACTAGTAAAGTTCTAGATTTAACACACAAAAGGAACTAAGTAGCATCTCACACACATGACACATAGTCACATCACAAGCTACTGCCTATTCGGTTCATGCACAAGTTAGATATGATTATGATGTCCCTAATTCTAATGCCATAAAAGATCCATAATAGTCACACATATATACATAGACATAGTTTTAAAAATAAAATATTTGGAGGGGTATCATTTTTCTCAAAATCAACAAAAAACATGATAACTTCTCTAAATATTCAAAAATCTCCTAATTAGAAATAAACAAACACAATACAAAAAAAACATAATATGACACAAATTTAACCTAGACATGTTGGTTCTACAACCCTATCGCGGCCAACAAGAAAAGAAGCACAACAACAAAAAACCATGATGGTTATGGTATACCACACCCTAACTAAAAGACTATGCACTGTCCCCACTGTATATAAATAATACAAAGTAAGGGAATAAGGACATACACGGGAAACACTAGGCCTCTGTATCATAATCATCCCCAGGTGAGGGTATCGGATTAACAAAGGCGGTGGTAGTGGCAGTGTACTACTAGAAGATTAACTCGCTGCTATATCAGCTTGGCTCTACCTATCAATCACTGAAGTCTTTTGAGAATCAAGTTTATCCTTTTTTAAGGTTTGATGAAATAGAATACTGGGATTCTGCAGGTCCCCTCTCGGCCTCTCTTAGTTTTAACTATGCAGGCCACTCCATTATTCTCTATAAATAAGTCAAAGTTTCTAGTCCTAGGTGGAGGTACAAACTGAACAAATAGGGGAACAACTAAAGGGTTGGCTGATATATGGTTCTTGGTGAGAGAGAAAAACTCTACTCTAAGTATATCCACTTTTTTCCTAATATCTTCTAGATCCGACATCTTTATGCTGCTGAACCCAGTTGGTACTCGACCCTCAAAAGCTTCTATCCATGCATGTAACTCAACCCATAGTTTTGTTATCATAGCTCGGAGTATAAAATCTAATCTTTTCTCAACCGTCTCTAGTGTAGTCCAAACCCATAGCTGGATCTGTCCATGCAAGGCACCATTTTATAGCCGAGTATTAGTGATGCTCTGACTATCTTCCACGCTTTGCAAAAACTCATGTGAAACTAACATCATACCTAAAGAAACAACTGAAGTAGATGGGTGAGTGGGTACTTAAGATGCACCTACTGACTCTTTAGTAAAATTCCAGGCTGATTTAGATATAGCTGGGGTCCCCTAACCCTATGTACTCAACTTGGGGTCCTATCTCTGTTCCCTCATCTCAAACTCCTTACTAAATTCCCCATCAATCGTGTCTATTACAAGGCTCTACAAAGAATGATGGGCCCTCAGTCTGGGCTGAATTCACTGTAGTGGGTGCATTGAGTTTCTTAGGAAAGATTGGATTTTTCAAATCCTTTATCATCTTAGTCTGTGCCACGAATGTGACCTCTACTCTTTCATAACCTCCTGGTACCTCTTACACATCGACCTCATTATATAATCTCTGGACTAAAAATGGTAACGACATAGTCATTATTTCACCAAAAGCTCTTTTATAAAGCTCATACCAAATAATAGCTGCAAAGTCAATATCGTACCCAGCCATTATGCTCACAGTCTATGCAGCTCCATCCTAAGTTAATAAATTATCTGCAGCAATCAGGCAAAATCTGTATCAAACAAGCAGCCACCAAAACTTCTTGGTAAATATTAGTGTTGCCTTTTTAATCATACCCCTTCTTTCGATCTAAAGGGTGTCATCACCTAGAGGTGAAATATAGCTGGCAATCTAACTCGTAATCTCAATTCTCTCTCTGATCTCTACATCATGTATAATGCATCAGTATTCTGTAACTCTCTATCTATAATCATACTCTGTTGTGGATATTGGAGCAACCTAATCTGACATGAAAAGAACTTAGTGGATAGCCTCCACTGAAATGTTACCCATAACCTCTCTCAGAATCATATGCTTTAGATGGGGCTGCTCAATATGCCTTGGGAGACTCCTACATCTAGGTGTAGATAAACACATTGTGTTGTGGTATAAGGCATAGAATTACTGCACCAATGTTGGGCTATATGAACCTCAGGGTTGAGTCATCCCTCCCAATTGATACTTGTCAAATGTAGTCTGCAACAATAGTGCTCTAGCTAACTTGGACAAGTTGATCTGTATTTCTCATAAATAGTCCTCTTGGGCTGGCCTGTCTTGTTCACATGGTTATCTCTTTCATAAAGTATTTGAATCTCCTCTATACGCTATATCATGTTTACTTTATCAATTGATTTTCCAAGATATTTGTGGGGTCAGACGTCTGATCTATATGAGTTGGTGGCTCTATACTAGGTGGCGACTCCTGGTATGAAGCCTAGTCTGTATCCTTCTCAGATTGGGGAACAACTGATGGCTGCTCCTAAATATTATACCCTTCTTAAATTGGGGTACTACTGATAACTGCTCCTTATCTGCTATATCATCCACATCATGTGACCCCTTCTTAGACTGGGGTCCCTATGCATCTACCTCTAGTATTGGCTCTGACTTTGCCTCATTCTCGTTATCATCATTACCACCCTCAACAGGCTGGGGAGAGTATAGTGGTGATCTCCTATTCGACTTCATCCTTGATCCAGATATGAACTAGATAGCCTCTGTTTGTGTCCTAGGTTGAGTAAAATCAGGTCGTCTGTCCAACTGTGATTTCTCAGCAAGTGGCATGCCCAAATTTTCCATAATAATAGCCTCAGCTATAGTATGCTTTTGGCCTTTAGTTACTAGTTGTGTCACTCTAGTCGGGGATGCTCTAGTTCGGGCAAGCGGGCGCTCTTCCTTTAGGCTACTATTCTTAGAAGATTCATCCCATTACCTCAAAGGTGAAACCTTTTTCTTTAAGGCATTTGGGGCTATGTGTACCTAAAAAATCAAGTGTTAGTGTCCAAAAGATAGTAAGGGACTAAAAAATTATAAGAAAAACTCAAAATTTTGGAAACTTTGAATTTTTCCTCAATTTTGGCATCCTTGTAACTTATACTCAGTCCCAACAAGTCCAATATGCACACATTCAACTAGAATCAACTTTTAAATAAAAACTAGCATTCAAAACTTTTGATATTCTTCTATCTTTTTAAATTCAACTTTTATTTAGGTAATGATCTTAAGGTTTAATTAGAGAATAATGGCCCACATTAAGATTTTAGGCTAATTCAAGGCTCCTATATACAAACATGCTGGTTCTACATATATTGCATAAAAATAGACATACCAACTTACTTATTTCATATTTATCCCAAGATACAACTATTAGGAGCAAAAAATATTACCATTTATTCGAAGAACCGGAAGTGAACTATGAAAAAGTGAAGTAAAACCAAAGAATGAATGTGTACTAAGTTCTTTTGGACAAGTTGGTGCCAATAACAAGTACCCTTTTAGCCTTTTCTCAAGTATGGGGAAGTGGGTAAGTTTGAAATTTAAGAAGGAAGAGGGAATTTTTAGGATTTATATGTTTAAAATAGGGTAAAGGTGCTTAAATACATGGGGGGGGGGGGGGGCTTTGTCAGTTTAAGGTTAATATAAGACAAGGTGGGCCTAAAATTTTAAACCAAAGATAGGCCCAAAACTTGGCCACTTACGACAGCCATCTTTGGGCCGAAGGTGTCCACTGTAAGTGGGCCCAAATTTTTTACTTCGTTCCCTGCTCTCTGGACTTTGTATTCTGATACTTACTTTACTACTTACGAGGTCATAAGTTATATTTATGACCGTGTAAGTAATTTTGTAGGTTAAAGTCTAGAATTTTCCCAAAAATTTCTCAAAATTCTATCTTTTTAGTTAATGCATAACTTACCTAGCCCACGTGGGAATTATGACCTTCCTGAATTGGTCATAATGTCCCCTTACTTGGAATATTCTGAATTAAAGATGTTTTACCACATTCCATGTCACTTTGCATGCCATTGAACCTACAAAAAAGAAAAACAAATGTGAACACTAAAATAGTAGGTTGCCTTTCACTCAGCGCTAAATTTAATGTCACAGCACGACGTGGCTAAGTTGGTTACTTATACTTCACTTGCTAGCCCATGGGTTGCCTCCTATGCATTGCTTAATTTACTATTGTGGCACGACGCGAGTACCTTTATTACTTAGAATTCATCAAGTTACCTAAAGGAATAACCTCTAGGATCATCAATACAATGGATAATTGACACCAACCTCATATCAATAGGCTGCTTCACAGTTTTTTATACGTTAAAGGTGACTTTTTTGTTATCAACTCTGAACTTGAGATCCAATTTTTCCATATCAACTATTGTTTTACTCATTGCCATGAATGGTCTTCCCAAAACCATGGGCATTTTGAAGTCAGCCTCACAATCTAGAATGATGAAGTCATTTAGAAAAATAAAGTTGTCAACTTTCACCAACACGTCAAATGAAGTTCCCACGGGTTTATTTACTATGCGATCTGCTATCAATAGCTGCATAGTAGTTATCTCTAGAGGGTTCAAGCCTGATTGTTTAAATATAGCCAATGGCATCAAATATATGCTGGCTCTTAAGTCACATAACACTTTAGAGAATCTGGATTTCCCTATAGTACATGGGATCATGAATGCACCCTGATCACCCTTTTTCTGTGCTAGAGACTTAGAAGTGACTACACTGGAATGGTGCAATTCACTAATGTCCTCAAAACTAGCTACTATTTTCTTTGTCACTAATTTTTCCATAAAACTGGCATACCCCGACATCTATTCTAAATCCTTAAGGAGAGCGATGTTCAAACTCAGATCTTTCAGCATCTCAATGAATCTTTTAAGCTTTCCTTTTTTTTCTTCTATTTTAGTCTTTAAGGAAAAGGTGGGGCTATTCATAGAATTTGATTCACTATGGGATCATTGACCTTGCCCTTGCCTTTATCCTTATGAACACTAACATCAACACCTATCTTCTTGTCTGACTCCACGAAAGATGTCCCATCAACCACAAAACTATTATTCGTTCACATATCTAAGTAGGAAATGGGGGATCAACAATAGACTTACCACTCTGAGTGTTAATAGTGAGATAATGACTATTATTTTTTGGATTCTAGACCGTGTTACTTAAAAGGATACCCGACTACCTCTAATTTAAACTAGAAGATATCTTCCCAAACTGTGTCTCTAACTGCTTGATTACAGTTGCATGACACTTAACCTTATATGTCAGACTGAGATATAAGCCTTAATATCCATATGGTATGTCTCTTAATTTTCTTAACCCTTCACTAGTTTGGACAACAATGCCTCTATTTTGGATTCAGTATCTTGGCTATTCGGTGGAATATACTTGTCTTTTTTCTCCTTGTAGTCATTCTTTATCCTATAGTCACCATCACGCTCCCTACTGTGATCTCTGTATTTTTCTCTATAATAGTTTCGACCTTGGTTTCCTTTTTTTTGGATTAGAAACTCGCCAATTCTCGATCAAGATACTTATCATCCTCATCCAAGTCAAACTCATATTCTCTAGAGGTCGAACCCTCTGCACCTACTATGTTTACCTTCTCAAAATTTATTATTGTGAACTGCTTAGTAAGAAACTCAATATTAGTTCTCAACTGCATAATCTCTTGTACCACAAAATCATCCACTACTATATGGTAACCAAAATACCCAATGGCATAAATTCCATCACCTCTCTCAGCCTCCTGAGTATGCCACCCTCGGTTAGTGAGAAAGATCTGGTCTAGAACCTAAGAAGCTTTGTCCCAGCATAATCTCATGAACACTCCTCCAGTGATTGTGTCTGCCATGGCTTGGGAACTGATATTTAGGGCTCTAAAATATATCTCCAGCAAGATCATCCCTAAAATACGATGATTGGGTACCATGATCAACATCTAAATCATAACCAAGCCTCGTACATCGACTCTAAATATAACTGCCTGAAGTTGTATATCTCAAATTTTAACTACAACATTCTGGACAGAGGAAAAAGGTTGTTTAAGAATTAACTATGTAACTCATTCCAAGTGGTAATGGATCCTCTCAGAAGTTCCTTCAACCACACAAAAGATTCTCCAGTCAAACAAAAGGGGAACAACCTCAATCTGAGTGCCTCCTAGTCTACCCTAGAATAGTATAAAAAGTGAATATCCCAACAATATTAGTAAGGTGCATATTTGCATCGTCTGTAGCCAAGCACAAAAATACACCTTTCAAATTCAAGAGTTGGATCATGGCACTAGTTATGTCAAATTTCACATTGAGGGGCAGCGCAGGAGGAATGATAGCTCTTATTTTTGCTGGCTCTATGTATCCCATATCTTCTTCATTATCACACAACTGGAAGTACTAGAATACTGGGATCACTTAAGCCTGACCACCATGAACTCTATCTCTATTACCATTGAGTATTGCTTGATGATCAACTATCTGTCTTAGCTTGGCTAGCTCTGCCTGCTAAGCTTCCGAGCATCCTAATCACTTATCTCATTAGTAGCATCCACTATCAACTAGTATATTTGTCTATCAATAATATTTTGTGGGTCACTTAGAGATAGGGTAGGTACCGCATTAGGATCATCCCAAACCTCTTCTAGATAACCTACACGTAGTGGTTCTGTCATAGTATAATTAGGCTATAAGAGTCTCTCTGGGGTAGGATTCAGTGGGAGTAAGGGGTTGCCTTAACTACTGGTGTTAGGAATACACCATCATATACCCAAAAAAGAACATAAAAATAAATCCTCAAAAACTCCAACAAACTTCACTCAATAGTCACACCGTCATCCTCAGCAATGATGCCAAATTTTTGATAAACGCCTAAACTACACCTCCAATTAAAGGATGAAACCATCATTGTCAAGTAACAAACCCAACTATGTTGGGGTCGAACCCATACGGAAGATGTGGATTTGTATCTATCATTTGTTGAACTTAACAGGAAAAACTTAAAGTAAATGGGGGGAGGGGGGTTTAACAACAATCTCTAACAAGTAACAGAATTCAACTTTAGTTGTAATCAGTCAGAGATGAACATTAGGATTGGGTTCCCCCTGGCTTGTCAACTCAACAGGCTTATCGTGCTTTATTTAACCAACCCATTACCTTTCATGTAGAATCAGATAAGTTATGTAGCATCAACTGTCTTGTGGACTCATTGACAAATTTCATCTTTTACCTTTTGAGTCTTAGATGTCGTATTACTAATCCTTATCCTAGATCCCAGTTAACTATTACCTTTTGAGTCTCAAGTTATTAGATGATAGATAATCGTCTTACATATATGATACTAATTAGCCTAGATCAACAATTAATATTCAAATTACTATTATAATTATCTTTTCCTAGTCACTACTCTTGTAAAGTAAGTAGTGATATTCTTGGCGGGATCTTACCATTTGCAACCACTAAGACATTTAGTAAACTGAAGATAATACAATACATGCAAGAGTACTGATTCAGAAAACTTAGAACTTCCCTAATTTCATCAATATGCCAGGGTTCCCACAACCCTAGCTACAGGCTTTAGCCGCTCATGCTTATGAAATGATCAGTGGAATTCATAATGAAAGACATTAAACAATAACAAGTTTGTAACTGAATTATCAACCAAAATCAAGAACAAAGTAATTCCAAGATCAAACTCAAATCCTACAATCAAATATATGTTTGTAAGTGTTAAGAGTGCGTAAACTTACTACAAAATGTTGAAAGGGTATTTATAGGATATAAGGAAATCCTATAAATCTGAACCCAAACAAACAAGGAAAATTAAAGTTGGTAGCCACATATTTAGGCCATTTACGGACCATAGGTACTACCTACATAAGTAACAGACCTCCTGCACAGCTCCTGAAGCTCTATGGATCATAGGTCGCACCTACAAATCGTAGGTGCCCTTGGTAAGTGACAAAGTCTTCTTTTTTCCTGCTTATGAGCCTCTGGACTTTATGTTCTGGAACCTATGCTCAGTAAGTGGAACTTATGCCCAGAAATGCCTCGGTAAGTAGCCAAAACTTTAACTTTCATTTTTTTGAGTTTCAGCTTCCAAACCTAGTGTCTTGCAAAACATGCCCAAAACACATCATATCTTACAAAACAATCTAAGAAACTTGCATATTTTTATTGTTTTAAGTATCGAAGCTTCTATAAATCCATAGCACATCACTTGTAGAATGAGAAAGAAAATGGGCTCTGTATAGAAGTATAAAGTAGCTTGAAAAGTGAGAAAACTCAAGAATTCAAAGTAAAAAATCTAATGAAATTAAGGACAAAATTGACTTAAATTGACAAGAATATGCACTAGGGATGTATAATTTACCTACCTAATAATTGGTGATCAAATTCCCTTCAAAATACACTCCTCTATAGGCAAATTGTATCCCCAAGTCATGAAAATAAGATTAAAATAAAGGAGGAATCCATATATACTGTCGTGGGCCCTTCCTCTTAAACTCAAGACTTATTCTTTGTGAATGCGATGGTTTCTTCATGAATGTGAAGAACAAAGCTAGACCGAATCTGTCTAGGTCTTCTTCACAAATGCGTTGATTTCTTCCTAAATTGAACAATATGTTTTTAGACCTTCACGAATGCAATGACTTGGCCATGAACACTATGAACAAAATGTTTTGCATCATCAATAGCATACCAACAAAAAAACCCTATTCTAAAATGATTCTGAACGAGTTCTCAAAAATCATTTGGAACCCTATCAACGTAAACCAAATATGCTACTCAACCAAAAATGATATTTCAAACTCAACAAAATTTAACAAAATGACCAATGGAGGTTGTGTCAATGGAATGTTGAACAAAGTCAATACCTTTTCAAATTTTGCAATAATCTACCCAAGCATCCAAAATGAGTATGAAAACCTCTGACCAAAACCAAAAGTCCTCCTAGCTTAAAATCCATATTTTGGAGTTAACATAACTATTAGAATTTTCATCTGAGGTGTTTACTAAGAATCTTGAATAAAGTCAAACTTCGTCACTTTAAAAGCTCTTGAATAGGAAAATTGGTTTAAAATCCAATCAAACTTCTCAAAAACTAAACCACCTATCCCAGTAAGTGATAAATATCATGTAACAACTATAGGAAAGACCGAAATGTGAAAAATATGGGAAAATATGAAAATGACTTAGAGAGTCATTACACCCAGTCCCATACTACTAATCCTTAATTGTTGGTACTCTGACCTTAAGTCAATCTTTTAAAGCACTAAATAACCCTAAAGTTTATCAAGTAAATCATCAATATGCAGAAAATGATACCTTTTCTTAATGGTCACCTTATTCAACTATCGATAGTCAATACACTTATGCATAAAGCCATCCTTTTTATTTTTTACAAAAGACATATGAGCACTCTAAGGCAAGACATTAGGTCTAATAAATACTTTACTCAACAAATATGCTAACTGATCCTTCAACTCTTTAGAGCCATCCTATAAGAAGGAATATAGATGAGATTAATTGCCGGCTCTAAATCAATGCCAAAATCATTATCTCTATTAAGAGAAACACCAATAGATTTTGTAGGGAATGCATCCTTAATCTCCCTAACCACCCTCTTTGACTCCAAAGAAGGAGTTTCAAGACTAGTGTTCCAAACATAAGTCAAATAAGAAAGATACCAATCTCAACTAACCATAAAGGCTAGAGAAAGAAAATCACCCTCTTACAATATAAATCCTAGATAACCCTCTACTATGACCTCGCACACCTAGCATGACAAAAGTAAATGTATTGGACTGATAATCAAAGATAGCATGATATAGAAAAAGTCGGTCCTTACTCAAAATGACATCAAGGTGTACTATATCCAAAATAGTTAAATCAACTAAAGTATCATACCCCAAAAGAGTCAAAACACAAAACCGGTACACCTAATCCACCACTAAAAAATCACTTAATAGGGTAGTAACACAACTAGGCACAAAAAGAGACTCACACATCATACAAAGACCTGATGCAAAATAAGAAGACACATAAGAGAATGTAAAAAAACCATAAAAAAAGAAGCAAAATGCAAAATATACAAATACGTCGTACTTAAATAAGTATAATCAACACGCAGTAGCCGAGAAATTGGAAAAACAAGGGTGCTTTGATATCATAATCTTTTTTGATTGCATTTTTTCACCGGGCAAAAGTTTCATACAAAGGTGCCTTGAACAGGCAGGGAAAAGACGTTTAAAGCGGAAGGAAAATCAATCTCAGAAGGGAAATCCGGATCAAATAATGCTAAAGCAGGTTTATCACATAAAAAGATAATACTAGTAATAACTATATTTAAAGGTTCCTTCAGTGGCCTACCCAAACAAACATAACATTAAGACCTATCGCTTCCTGCCTAAACAACTCCCCTAGCACCTCATCAGACGAATGGTGGTGCACCTCTACCCCTTTGAAATCTACCTAAATCTCTAGCTGAGGGTGTTACTGCTCTAATTTTTGCTTGAGAACCCTTAATTCGACCCCGACCTCTAAGAATGGGACAATCTCTCTTAAGATGCACTAGATTGTCACACTCGTAATAAGACCTTAGGACAATCAACTATTAAGAAAGCCCATGTTGGCACCTAATTTTGGATTGCTTTTTTTTTCTTTAGTTATTTTACTATACTTCTTAATTGTAATACCCCATACTTTTCCTAGCTAAGTTTAACTCCTAGAATGTCAAGGGTCAACTTTAAAAATGAATAACTCTTGATACGAGTGGAATTTTCCAGTTATAGATCATCTAATATGTACATAATTGAATTATCTATCCAACGATACAAATTTTGCCTAAATTCGATACTCAGTTAAGAAATTATGGAAATTTTAGTGAAAATAGTAGGATATTTTGACAGGCATCGTGTCGCAGTGAAGGAAAGAATCACAATTGTCCAAGTCCAGTGGAGCACCACAATTATATTGCATCGCGGTAAAACTCTATTTTCTGTTCATCCCTTTTCTAGTAGCTCACTATGATGGTACCACATAGCGGTGATTGCCCAAATGGCATTTGTCAGTTTCTAGTGGCTTACCGCAATAGCCCTGCATTGCGGTGAAGTTTTAGTTTGCAATTGTCCATTTTCCAGTAAGCCACCACAACAGTGGCGCGTCGCGGTAGGTGGTGAAATTGGGATTTTTCAGTCGCGATCTAATTTTCGGATGGGGCAATTGAGTCAATTCCACTTGCCATATATCATGAAAAACACAAGATTAAACTCATTCTTAACCTATTACACTTATCATTCATGAAAACTCTCTTTAAGAAAACCCTAGAATTCAAAACCTAATCCCCAAGAAGTCCAAATTCCACCATTCCATCTCCAAGGAAACTCAAAATTCAAGGTTTCCAATTCAAGATAATCAAGAATCCATCTTCACGAGCACAAATAGGAATGTAAAATAAGTGTTCTCATCAATTGCATCAACTAAGGTATGCGGGGATTTTTTTCAACAAGGATAATCCTTTCATACATGTGCCCAAAATTAGTTTTTGAAGTAAATTTTATATGATTTACATGATTTTTGAATTAAGGTTTATACCCAATTTTCTAGTTGCAAGATAATGAGATTTCAAGTAAATTAGATGTTGAATTGCATGACTATTTCCGTATTTTTATGCGTATTGCAGAAATTTACAGATTTTGAATTGAATTACAAATACTTACATTATCAAGCATGAACCTTATGATGTTTTGACATGAAATAGATGCATGGGTTACTATCCCTAGTTTGAATTTGTTACTTCAAGAAGATTATGCTTTTAAGAATCCCATGATTTGACATATTCAAATTCTGAAGAAAGATTTGATCTTTTAATCTCAACTTAGATATGGAATCCACTTCATAGATTTAGATACATTTACAGTAAATAGATTTACAAGAGGTTTTCATTGTAAACCCTTATATTAGTTTTAAAAATTGGATTTCCAACAGAATGAGCATACATATTAAAAAGAGTGATATTTAGCACAAAGTTGGGTATGTTCATATACCCCAGAACTATAAGCCAACGTGGGTTCAGATTATAAGATTATTCCCATTTCTACATGGATGATAGATACAAATGTGATTACTTAGATTAGGTTATACTCCTTGGAAAAAGTATGAAACCTCTCCCCAACGTGTGGTTTTCCCATAAGGGAACTAGAAGTTGGACACTATGATAGTTCATATGGTGTATGTCCGTTAGAAAAACCTCCCTAATAGTAAAGACTTATAGAAAGCTTTTAAATAAATTTCCTATAGCTTGCAGAAAAGAGTAAAGAATAACAAAAAAGCTTTTAGAAACTAAGTGTAAAGGCTCACAGTTTTATTTAAATATCACTTTACATGTGACATTAGCTATAAGATTTAAGATTTTAGTTTACAGATATAGAAATGAGTCCAATCTACACTTGGACAGCATGATTTAAAGACAGAATACTAGTACAATTTTTAGAAACTAAATACTATGACTCCCTAGATTTATGCCGCATGTTTTTCCATTCATGATTATAATTTTTAGTTTTCAGATATTCCAGCTTATACGAGTCATGTACATTTAGCTTGCATTCTTTTAAAAATAGAAATAATATTGAGATACTATTTTACTTATGCATTCACCCCTATATAATCAGTACAATCCAGAAGTACTGATCCACATATATGTCTATGTGTTACATTGTCTCATAATACAGGTTTAGGTGTTTAGTTTCAGCAGTGTGAGTGATTTTGAGCATCCTCATCTACATCTCGACAGTTGGTGAGTCCTTATAGATCAGGGACCTAGTCATTCAGATTTCCTAGTTTGTTTTGGTAGTTAATTCAGTATTTTCCTATCAGTTTCCCAATGGCTCTCTAGTTATTAGTAGTAGAGAATTATCATAATGCTAGATATGATTCACATTTTCAATATTGATTAATCATATCCTTGAGTTTAGTACTTTTTAGATATTATATTCTGACATTTTTAGCTTAGCTTATACAGAATTCCACATTTTAGCTTGACTACATATATATCTATACTTCCTTATAATGAGTTTCTGATTTAGTAGATGGCTTAAAGGCTTAGCTTAAGGCTACTTGTAGTCTTAAGCATTGTGTGATATCTTGAGACCCATTTTTGGGGAGTTACAAAATTGATATCAGAGCCTAAGGTTATTAGAGTCCTAGGGAGTCAGACAAGTTACGTTATGTAGATTCTCAATCATAGGTGTGAAGCACGCCACATTTATGAGAAAGACAATACGGGGCATTTTTAGGAAATTATTTCTTTTTTTCGTGATCTATCATGGTAATAGTATCTCTATCTTCTTTTAACTCTTGATCTATGCTGACAGTGGAATATGTCTCCTCATCGAGCTAATTCCCAAAGAAATGATAACCAACTACCTCATCCTACTGACCCTCTAAATAAGAACATATCTCATGTTGATTTTTGGGCTGCCTTTCAGGCGGCGGCCTAAGATGAAACTACCAATGTTCAGGGCAACCATCAGATGACAGTCCTACTTTAGTAGAATGGTGATTTAGCAGCTGCCAGAATCCAAAAATTTATGAGGATGAATCCGGGAAAGTTCTTTAGGTTAAAAGCTGTTGAGGACCCACAACTTTACTTAAAGAAGATAAGAATGATCACTTAGATTATGCATATTTCTGAAGAAAAAAGTATAGTGTTGGAATCCTATAGGTTGAAGGATGTAGCATATAATTGGCTGGTTTTGTGTAAAAATGGTTGAGGTGATAATGCAGCTCCTAGGAGTTTTTAGATATTTCAGGATACATTTCTAGACAGGTTCTTTTCGTGTAAAATAGGAAAAGCTAAGATAGAGTAGTTTGTGAACCTGAGGCAAGGCTTAATTTCAGTGAAGGAGTACTACCTTAAGTTCAACAAGTTGTCTAAGTACGCCTTTGATACGATGGATGACCATAGGATGAGTATGAGTAAGTTTGTTACTGGAGTATCTAGTTTGGTATTCAAGGAGTGTAGGATTGCCATGCTTATTGGGGACATGGATCTTGCTAAGTCGATGATTCATACTTAACAAATTGAGGTAGAAAAGTTGAAAGAGAGAGAGAGGGGAAATAAGAAGGCTAAAACCAGGCAATTTGAGTATGGCCAGCCAAAATATAGAGGAGGAAATTGTTTGCAATTTTAGAATCGTTCATCTATGCCAAGGCCATCTTCAGCTAGCACTATCGCTCCTAGATCTAGGCAAGAGTAGTGGGGTAAGACTTCTATGTCTAGATCTCAAAATAGTGTGAGTTGAAAACCCAGTTATCCTCCATGTGCTATGTGTGGTAAGAATCATCCTGGCGAGTGCTTGTTGGGACAAAAAGGTTGTTATTGTTATGATAAGTTGGGACATGGAATCAAAGAGTGTCTGTATTCTAAGAAGGGAAACAGGATGCTCATCCCCAGACTTAGGCTACTACCGCACTAGCCCCTCTAGGTCACCTATTCCTTCTTCAGGGTGCATAATCTAGTACCGGTGGCAGTTAGCGTCAGAATTGGTTTTTTGCTTTACCATCCAATCAGGAGCATAAGGATTCACCTGCTGTTGTTACTGGTATGCTTTGTGTCTTTATTTTGATATTTATATGCTGTTAGACACTGGGTCAAATTTATCTTATGTGACCCCACTAGTTGCAGTAAATTTTGAAATAGATCCTGAAAAGATCCCTGAGCCCTTCTTAGTATCTACCCCAGTGGGTGAGTCAGTGGTTTCCAAACATATCTATAGAAAGTATCCTATCATTGTCCTTTATAAAATTATGTTAGCAGATTTAATAGAGTTAGACATGGTCAACTTTGACCTTATTCTTGGATTGGATTGGATCCATTCTTGTTGTGCATTTATAGATTATCGCACTTTAGTGGAAAAGTTTCAATTTCCAGATGAGCCAATCTTTGAGTGGGAAGGTAATTCAGTTTCTCCTAAGAGTCATTTTATATCGTATCTTAAAGATAGAAGGTTGATATCAAAAGGGTGTATCTATTATCTAGTTCGAGTTAAAGACACTAAGTTTGAGACTCTACCAGTTTAGTTAGTCAGTGTAGTTAATAAGTTTCCTGATGTCTTTCTTGAAGATTTGCCAGGGGTGCCTCCCGATAGGGAAATAGAATTCGGTATTGACCTTCTCCTAGATACTCAGCCTATCTTTATTCCTCTATATCGCATGGCTCCGTCCAAGATTAAGGACTTAGAAGAGCAGCTTAAAGATCTCTTATATAAAGGTTTCATAAGGCCTAGTGTTTCTTTATGGGGTGCTCCCATCCTATTCGTGCGAAACAAAGATGGTTCTTTGTGAATGTGCATTGACTATCATCAGCTGAATAAAGTCACAGTAAAAAATAAATATCCTCTTTCTAGGATTGATGACTTGTTCAACCAAATCCAAGGTGAAAGTTATTTCTCCAAGATAGACCTTAGATCTGGCTATCATCAGTTTAGAGTAAGGGAATGTGATATTCTAAACACAACTTTCAAAACCCATTACGGCCATTTCGAGTTTCTAGTCATGTTATTTGGTCTTACCAATGTCCCAGCAGCCTTCATGGACTTGATGAACTGAGTGTTCAAACAGTATTTGGACATATTTTTCATAGTCTTTACAGATGGTATTCTTCTCTATTCTCATAGTAAGGATGATCATGCTGACCACCTTAGAATTGTGTTAAAAAGTCTTAGAGATCAACAGTTGTTCACCAAATTCAGCAAATGTGAATTTTTGCTAAGATTCATACCATTTCTCAGTCATATTATTTCCAGCGATGGTATTAGAGTTGATCCCCAAAAGGCAGAAGTAGTAAGAAATTAGTCCTTGACCTATTTCTCTATCAGACATTAGAAGTTTCTTTGGTTTAGCTGGCTATTATAGACATTTGTTGAGGGTTTTTTTGTCTATTACGTCCCCTATGTCTAGATTGACCCCAAAAAAAGGTAAAGTTTTAGTGGTTAGATTCCTATAAGAAGATTTTTTAGGAGTTGAAGACTCGACTCACTTCAGCCCCAGTTTTAGCACTACCTGATGGTTCAAATGGATTCGTTGTGTATTGTGATGCTTCTAGGATTTGATTGGGTTATGTTTTATTGTAGAGAGGTAAGGTTATAGCCTATACCCCTAGACAGTTTAAGCCTCATGAAAAGAACTACCCTACCCATGAACTTGAGTTAGCTGTTGTTGTGTTTGCATTAAAAATCCAGAGGCACTATCTTTATGGGGTGCATGTTGATGTGTTTATAGACCATAAAAGTTTACAGTATATATTCACTTAGAGGAAGTTAAATCTTCATCAGAAAAGATGGTTAGAATTTTTAAAGGATTATGATATGAGTGTGTTGTATCATCCGATCAAGGCTAATGTTATGGTAGACTCCCTCAGTAGACTATCTGTGGGCAGTGTTGCTCATGTGGAGAATGATAAGAAAGAGTTAGTTCGAGAATTTCATCGGTTAGCAAGATTGGGTCTGAGGTTGGTTGACATAGATGAAGGTAATATTTTGGTTTAGAGTAGTTAATAATCCTCTCTAGTGTTTGAAGTGAAAAAGAAGTAGGATAAGGATTCTTGTTTTGTCAAACTGAAGGGTTCAGTTAAAGACCAAAGGGTAGAGGTTTTCTCCTAAGAGGGAGATGGTGTGTTGAGATACCAGAGAAGATTATGTGTGCCAGGTGTTGATAATTTGAGGCAACAGATTATGGCAGAAGCGTATGGTGCACAAACTCCATTCATCCAGGAGCCACCAAGATGTACCGTGATCTGTGAAAAGTCTATTGGTGGAGTGGTATGAAGAGAGATATTGCAGAATTTATAGCCAAGTGTGTAAATTTTCACTAGGTTAAGGTAGAGCATTAAGGATCTAGTGTCACATTGCAGGAATTTGGTATTCCCACTTGGAAGTGGGAAGAGGTAAATATGAACTTTGTGACTGTATTACCCCATTCACATCAGCAACATAATTCGATTTGGGTTATAGCAGACAAATTGACCAAATTAGCTCATTTCTAGTTCACACGTCTTATACAACAGAAGATTATGCTAAGCTGTATATCAGAGAGTTGATTAAATTGCATGGAGTTTCTTTGTCTATCATTTTAGATAGGGGTACTCATTTTACCTCTCAATTTTGGAAAGCCTTTCAGAAGGGTCTTGTTACCCAAGTTCATCCCAGTTCAGCTTTTCATCCACAGATTGATGGTCAGGGAGAGAGGACCATTTAGACCTTAGAGGATATATTGAGGGTATGTCTTCTTGATTTCAAAGGCAGTTGGGATGACCACTTACCATTGATCGAGTTGCCTATAATAACAGTTACTATTCCAGTATTCAGATGCCCCGTTTGAGGCTCATTATAGGCGGAGATGTAGATCACCAGTCAGTTGGTTCAAAGTGGGTGAGCCAACTTTGATTGGATTGGATATGGTATTTGAATACATGGAGAAAGTTTAGTTGATTCGAGAGAGATTAAAAGCAGCTTAGAGTCATCAGAAATCTTATACAGACGTATGAAAGAGAGATCTTGAGTTTGAAGTAGACGATCTTGTGTACTTGAAGGTTTCACCCATGAAGGAGGTGGAGAAATTTGGCAAAAAAAGGAAGCTTAGTCCCCAATATATAGGCCCCTACAGGATTTTAAGTTGTGTAGGGAAGGTAGCATATGATCTTGATCTACTCGCAGACTTGTCATCAGTCTATCTAGTATTCCATATTTCCTTATTGAAGAAGTGCATAGACGATTCAACTATTTTTGTCCCTCTAGAAAACACAGATATTCAGAATAGCCTCTCATACAAAGAATTTCTAATAGAGATTCTTGATTTTCAAATCTGTAGACTAAGGAACAAATAAGTTCCCTTGGTCAAAGTTCTGTGGTGAAATAGTCTGTTGAGGGTGCTACTTTAGAAGTAGAAGAAGACATGCGTACCAAGTATCCTCATCTTTTCTCCAGGAACTCAGATTCAACCGAAGGTAACTGTCTTCCTTAATTCAGTTCTTTTCTAGCACCAGATTCAGCCATATAGTTATCTTTATGTAAATTCATGCTTTCGCAGATTTGTTCAGTCACTCAGTATGTTTTAGATTTCATTCATGCAACTTATTTTAGTTGTGCATTGCCATCATATAGCGTCAGTCCCTCAGTATTTTTAGTTTAACTAGTCTCATTCGAGGATGAATATTCCCAAGGGGGAGATAATGTAATATCCCATACTTTTTCTAGCTTAATTTAACTCCTAAAATGTCAAAGGTCAACTTTAAAAATGAAAATCTTGATGCGAGCGGAATCTTTTTAATTATAGACCCACCAATGTGTTGATAATTAAATTAGCTTTCCAATGATACCAATTTTGTATAAATTCGATACTCTGTTAAGAAGTTATGACGATTTTAGTGAAAATGGTAGGGCATTTAGATAGGCACCGCATCGCAGTAAAGGAAAGAATCACAATTGTCTGATTCCAGTGGAGCACCGCGATTACGTCATGTTATGGTGAAACTCCAGTTTTCGTTCGTCCCTTTTTCCAGTTGCTCACTGTGATGGTACCGCATCGTGGTGATGGCCTAAATGGTATTTGTTAGTTTGCAGTGGCTTACTGCGATTACCCCTCATCGTGGTGAAGTTCCAGTTCACAATAGTCCATTTTTTAATAAGCCACAACGATAGTGGCGCATCGCGATGGGTGGCAAAATTGAGATTTTTTAATCGCGATCTAATTTTCAAAAGGGGCAATTAAGTCAATTATACTTGCCCTAAATCATGAAAAACACAAGATTAACCTATTCTTAACCTATTACGCTTAACATTCATCAAAACTCTCTCCAAGAAAACCCTAGAATTCAAAACTTAATCCCCAAGAAATCCAAATTCCACAATTCCTTCTCCAAGGAAACTCAAAATTCAAGGTTTTCGATTCAAGATAATTAAGAATTCATCTTCAAGAGCACATATAGGAATCCAAAATCAAGTGGTCTCATCAATTGTATCAATTAAGGTATGTGAGATTTTTCAACAAGGATAATCCTTTCATCCTTATGCCTAAAATTAGTTTTTGAAGTAAATTTTATATGAATTTACATGAGTTTTGAATTAGAGTTTATACCCAATATTGCTATTTGCAAGATTATGAGATTTCAAGTGAATCAGATGTTGAATTGCATGACTATTTTTGTATTTTCATGTGTATTGCAAAAATTTCCAGATTTTGAATTGAATTACCGATATTACATTATCAAGCGTGAACCTTATGATGTTTTGACATGAAATAGATGCATGAATTACTATCCCAAGTTTGAATGTAGTTATATCAAGAAGATTATGTTTTTAAGCATCTCATGATTTGATATATTCAGATTTTGAACAAAGATTTGATCTTTTGATCTTAGCTTAGATATGGAATACACTTCACAGATTTAACTATAGTTACAGTAAATAGATTTACAAGAGTTCTTTTTATTGTAAGCCCTTATATTAGTTTTAAAAAGTGAATTCCCAATAGAATGAGCACACAAATCAAAGGGAGTAGTATTTAGCACCGAGTTGGGTATGTTCACATGTCCCAGAAATATGAGCCAACGTAGGTTCAGATTATCAGATTATTCCCATTTCTATATGGATGATAGATACATATGTGATCACTTAGATTAGGTTATACTCCTTGGCAAGAGTATGACACCTCTCCCCAATATGAGGTTTTCCCATAAGGGAACTAGACGTTGGACACTATGATAGCTCACATAGTGTATGTTAGTTAGATGAACCTCCCTAACAGTAAAGACTTACAGAAAGCTTTTAAAAGAATTTCCTACAGCTTACAAAAAAAGAAAAAAATAAAAGAAAAGCTTTTAGAAACTAAGTATAAAGACTCACAGTTTTATTCAGATATCGCTTTATATGTGACATTAGCTATAAGATTTTAGATTTTAGTTTACAGATACAAAAGTGAGTCCTTTCTACACTTAGACAACATTATTTAAAGTCAGAATACTAGTACAACTTTTAGAAACTAAATGTTATGACTCACTAGACTTATGCCGTATGTTTTTCCATTCATGATTATGATTTTCAATTTTCAGATATTCCAGTTTATGTGAGTCATCTACAGTTAGCTTGCATTCTTTTACAAATTGAAATAATATTGAGATGTTATTTTACTTATTCATTCACCCCTATATACTCAATACAATCCAGAAGTGCAGATCCACATATATTTCTATGTGCTACATTGTCTCACAATATAGGTTCAGGTGTTCAGTTTTAGCAGTGTGAGTGATTTCGAGCATCCCTATCTAAATCTCGGTAGTTGGTGAGTCCTTATAGATCGGGGACCAGTCATTCAGATTTCCTAGTTTATTTTGGTAGTTGATTCAGTATTTTCCTATTAGTTTTAGTCAGCTGGGGACTTGTCCAGTGGCTCTCTAGTTATTAGTAGTAGAGGATTGTCATAATGCTAGATATGATTCACATTTTCAGTAGTAATTGATCATATCCTTGATTTTAGCATTTTTCAGATATTATATTCTAACATTTTCAGCTTAGCTTATATAGAATTCCATATTTTAACTTGACTACATATATATCTATACTTCTCTATTATGAGTTTAAGATTTAGTAGAAGTCTTACAGGGTTAGCTTAAGGCTACTTGTAGTCTTGAGCACCCTGTGACGTCTCGAGAACCCCTTTTGTGGCGTTACATTAATCCTAAGTATGTTTCAAAATAAATTTAGGTTTTAATTTCTATGAATTTCGAAAAGAATGAAAACAAAGGATTTATCTTTTATCTATCATGTTTTAAGATTTTTTAATTAAATATATTTAATTATTTAATATCAAAAGTCACACACTCAAAAATATTTTTTATAATCACATTCACTTTTTTTTTCTCTAATTGTATTTTCACTCTCTCTCTCTCTCTCTCTCTCTCTCTCTCTCTCTATTATTTATAAAATTTATGTACGTATATATCAAAAATAAACTTTGAGGACAATAAGAAGCATTGATAAAATTAATTTTTGTGAGAAAAAAAGTAGTTGGGCGAAGAAATAGTTCAATCTTAATTTTATTTTTCAAGCCCAATTTTTACTCATCAATGCCGGACCAAGAGGCTAAAAAATTAGCCCAAAACCCAATTCGTTCCCCACATCCGCCTCATCAATCCATCTCACATTACATCCACCAACAATATTTTGCCATGTCAACAAGAAACACAAATCTTCACCCTACAAATACAAAATCATCTAGTCGTTAATTCTTTTCTAATCCAGCGATCCCAATATATATATATATATATATATATATATATATATATATATATATTATTCCTAAATTAAGTATGAATCATCCGATCAAACGATCAAAAGGTCCAAATTTTGATCAACAAAATAAGCGCAAGGCACGCGTCTCTCTCCTCCCAAAAATCAAAAAATGCACACATCAGCCCCTCTGCTCAAAGCACAGACCTATCTCCATAAATTACTCTAAAAATACAATAATCAATGCCCCTTATCTCATCTCTCCTTCTTCCTCTTCTCCTCAATGCCTATGCAGGAGAATCCTAACGGTCATAGCTACTGCAGATCTGCCTCTATGCCGAACTAGATTCATCCATTTATTGGTTCTTTAACTCACGACTCTGAGAAAATCAGAATGAACAATCCCAAAATTATGCTACAATGGAAAAATCAATTCAAATTCACATTGAAAGCTCGAAAGCGTCCAAAAAATAGAGAAAAACTGAAATCCATTCCAAATTTGAATGGAGTTTTCTATTCCTTTTCATAATTTTTGTTTCAAATCCAGACTTTTAAATTCGGGTTTGCACCTGTATCTATGGGTGTTCTTCACTCCATGACGAGGGAGTATCTGGGAGAAAATTTAGAGGTTCTAGAGGTACGTGCTTCTAACCCCACATAACCAAATTCTCGAGGAACAATCATAAAGAATCAAAATTTGATGAATTTGTTTGAATTCCAGTGGAGGAAAATTGAGTTTCTATTGTGGATATTTTATCATTATAAGTTTGTTTGTCTCGTTATGGTGGACCGAAAAAGGTGATATCCCTCATCTTTTGTTCATCGAATTTCAGTTAATATAGTGTAGACCTTGTTGTTATAGTATTTCTTTTTTGATTCTAGTATTTTCTTTAGTTTGATTGTGGATTTATTGTTGTGGTTCTAGGTCTATTTTCTTGTTTGTTGAATTAGAATAGCCTTTAAAGCTTTTCTTGACTCAAAATGTCAAGTAGAGGTAGAAAGAAGGTCAAGATAGAGTTAAGTGATTCTTATACTCCTCTATGACATTCTGACACTTGAATCCTCATGATTCCTCAAAAGAGAGGATTGAAAAGCATTAATGACCATAACTAGGAGATTCTCCAAACTGGGTGTAAGTGATTATCCCAAGTGTCCAAGCATAATTTTATTTTTTATGTAAAAATTGACAGTGTTTTCTTCAATATAGTTAGTTTTCTCTTTTTTTTTTATTTTGCTCCGTTATGAACCATGGTTACTGAAAGTTAGACAAAGGATCAATATCATTTTCAAATTCCTCTCTTCCTTCCGAGTTGCAGCCATGAGCAAACTGTCCTTCTGATAAATTCACTTTTTGTTCCATGGGCTTGTGAGAATAAATGTTTTCAAGAGTTGATGAGTGCCTTTAAAGCCAATGCAACTTAGGAAATGACTTATTGTATATGACCATTTTGACATGTCGATGCTTTCTTTTTCTCTCTAAACCAGTCAACCTTTTCTGAATGCATGTTTTTGTATATAAAAATATACGAATATGTGCTTTCTGTTTCAACTGCCTTAATTTGTCCTCCGTGATTGTGTTCTAAACCAATTAACTTGATAATAAGTGTTGGGTTAATTAACTTTGGGCATTATATTTTTGTCACCTGTATCTTTTCATGGCAACTTATTTTTGAACTCGGGTTTAGTATTTCTTTTTAATCTATTATTTTGATGATTCTTCATGTTTACCTTCATAAAGATTTGTGGTAGATGATTAAATATCAGAATGTTTAATTAGGCCTAAGTTTTTTCTTTAATATTGTCAAGAAGCTAGTACGATCTTAAGTAAAAATAAATGTTATGTTACTTTTGTTTTCCTTTGTTGACTTGCCTTTGAACAAATTTTAATCCTGCCTTTTTCTTTAACATGCACTATTTTAATGAGTCCGAATGGACTCTCGTTTTCAAAAATTCCTCGGTTTATAGAGTGAAAATTCTTTCCAAGTTTCCAAGTGGATTGAGATACATGTTTGTAGGGACTGATTTGCAGCAGTATACATCGAGTATACAGTAGTATACCCGTGATAACTGGAGCAAAATAAGGAAAAGGAAGGTAGTTTACAGGTGGAGGGCTGAAATATGTGTGTATATAGTCATATGCATATTAAAATACAAGGAAAAGCTGTTGATATGTAGAAAAAGAAGTGAAAGAAAGTAGTGATATACAACTGATATACCATGGAATAAAATGGACTCAAAGTCCACAAAATTTGTAGCCCAATTCTGGGCAGCTTGTTGATGGCCAAAGAAGGGGCCCAACTCCAGCTCATCTTTTATTCCTTCTAGTTTATTCTTGTTTATTTGTATTAACTCTAACTTTTTTTTCCTAAGATGTTTTCATTTCATTTTATCTTGATTTTCTTACTTAATTCATAATTTTCTATAAAATGGATTAAATTGGTTCCTTCAACATTCTCCTTAAAACAAGTTTTCTAAAAATTAAGAATTTTATTTCAAGATAGCATTTGTTTGGTTCATATGACTAATAGTCTATTTGAACTAAAGTAATTTTCTTCAAATTCTAAAAACTAATTTTTCCTGAAAATTCTAACTTTTCGTAATTAACTATGAATTAAGTAGAATATTTCTCAAGTAGAATTAAGTAGAATATTTCTCAAGTAGAATATTCCATAATTTTTCTCAAATTCTAACTTTCTGTAATTAATTACTAATTAAGTAGAATTAACTAGAATATTTCTCAAGTAGAATATTCCGTAACTTTTTCTTTAATTCAAGTAGAATATTTCTCATTTGAATAAATAAATTTTATTTTTTTCATAAAATCAAGTGTTTATAAAATTGGACAATTTTAAGTTAGTAAAAAATTATTTTGATAAACTATTTTGTAATGGACGTACCTAAGTGCCTTACGAACCTTCTTAGGGCATTAATTGAACCCCTACTCAATTTCTCTTATTTCAAAAAATTTATTTCTACTTTTGATTTTTTGAAATTCTTATAAGTTTTCTTGATTTTTCTATAAAAATTAAGTGGCGACTCTATACTTTTCTTAAAAGTTAGTTCAAAATTTTCTTGAATTTTTTGAAATATTATCTTTTTAAGAAGTCAAAACCATTTTATTTTAAACGAAAACCAAAAAGAGATAAAACAAAAATGACGACTCTAGTTGAGATTTAGCTAGGTTCTAACAAATTATCTTAACTAACTATTCTTTAGTCTAACTATTCGGGTTTGCCATATTTAAACTGTTTATCTGCCTATATGTTTAAACTTTCATGAAATTTAAATTGTTGCATTTCATGCCATACTTCATCCTTGAATATTTAAACTGTTTGAGGTTTCGCAGTTGTCGCAACTTTTATTTTTAAATTTCAAATGAAGTGCGGGAAATACGATAGTTTATTGGTACTTTAGTCATCTGATGACTGTTTGTACTTTCAAACCCAAGTTGTCCATTTAGGAACCTAGTCAAATCTCACTCTAGATACCTAGGATAGAGCAAAACCAAAACCCTTTTTGGGCATGAACCTAGGACATCCCAATATCTATGGGGTTATTGGGCCCTTTAGGAAACCTACCCTGCACCTATTGACCACGAGTTAATAATAGACAAATTATGCTTATGTGTTGAAGGAGTATATGCTAATTAATCTAATCCATTATCATTTGGGGTAGGGCAGAAAGATTGACCTTGTTTCTGTCTATGTACGAATGACTCAACCAATCCCTTTCAGAAGATTAAAAATGGTTACCAAATGTGATGACTTTTGGTAATGCCCCATGTTTTTGGGTCTTGAATTTTTTTTGAGTTTTGAGCTCACTGCCCTGGTTATGAATGGACTTCTGGCGGGTCGCTGGGATAATTTATAACCAAAGAAATTATTAAGTGGCTAAGTTCTGCTCTGAGTACGAGTGGATCACTATGAGCCATAAGGACTGGTTATAAATCATTAGGCGCAAATCGAAGGATGTCCAGTATTTACCTAATTAGGTTTTGTGTTGACTACGACTAGACTCTATGAGTCATAGGATGAGTCATAAGTTTAACAGTGTGTGGGGACCCTAGAGTCTGTCTTGGTTACGACTTGTGGTAACAAGTTTCAAGGAGTGGCTACGAGTCAATGGTTGACTCGTAGTCAATGGTGGTACTTTACAGCTTTTAAGTTAAGGGCGTTCTGGATATTTCCCCTTTTACTCAACTTGAAACCCACGTCTTATAACCCCTTTAGGGTGTCATTACAACTCAGAAACAAATTCAAGTAACTTCTCAAACACTCCAAAAGGCTCTCTAAATTTCCTCAAGCAAGTCAAGCTATGGTTTTATCAAATTGGTCATCTAAGGGATCAAGAGTCGATTTCTC
This sequence comes from Capsicum annuum, assembly GCF_002878395.1. Taxonomy (NCBI): domain Eukaryota; kingdom Viridiplantae; phylum Streptophyta; class Magnoliopsida; order Solanales; family Solanaceae; genus Capsicum; species Capsicum annuum. The sequence continues at coordinate 139,324,115 of NC_061111.1, forward strand.
TCTAAATTTCTTGGTATTTAAGGCATGTTCTTCCCTCATTGTTAATTTATCAAGAGTATATATTTTAAGGTATTGTCCATGAGAAACTGATGTCGGTTTTGAAATAAAGGTTAGGGTTTTTTAGATACTTAATGATGAACAATGTTTTCCCATGATTTACATATGACTTTTCGTGCTTTAATTATGATTTTAAACTTTTGGGTGCATGGATATAGTGAATGAATAAGGGAATTAGGGTTTTTCCAAACTTATGACTTTTGAAGTAGTTATGACCACCACCCTATAGTATGAAATAGTTTTTAATTATGAGAAATATGGAAATTTGTAAAAAAGAACCAAGGGGGATGTGAATTAGCCAAGTGATGTAATTAGTTTGTCATGTTGTTGTTACCTTATAAGTGTAGTTAGTATGACGATACCAATAATGTATGCCTAAATATGTATTGTGGTTCGACGAATGGGATTGTGTGATAAATTTTTTTAATTGGGCTTTAAAAGAAGGTTGTGCAGCTGAGTTGTAAAAGTAGAGGTTCGAGTGACCGACATGGGGAGCCATTCTAGTCCGTGCGGGGGTCGTTATGGCTTAATGATTTGAGTTCCCTTGCTTGTGACCAAGTGGTTTGAGTCCACCTTATTGATATTATTATGATTGGAGGGTTCGAGTCCCGCATATCAGATTTCATGATCTAGTGCTTAAGTCGCCTTAGTATATGATTGGAGGGTTAAAATGCTTGTGTATATATATATATATGATCTTTCTTTGTTTAGTGCAGATAAACGCATTGGGGATTGACCAGGGGGTGAGAGATGGAGCCCGTTTAGCCCATGGGTAATATTATATGACAGTTGAGCTACACAATCTAGGTTAAAATTTTAAAGTGCATGTATAGCCTTGTTCCCTATCCCGGCATGTGATATATATATGTATATACATATATGTATATGTATTTGATTATGTGCATTGGTTTTGAATGGTTTTTGAATTGTTGATAGTGGCATTATGTTATATTTATCCCTAAGTTACATGCTAGCATTCACACCGGTAACCTTCTTCAAACAATGTATCCCAATGTGATGCAGGATCTGGCCATACTTTTACTCCTCCTTTTCAGTGACTAGGATTTAGGATTTGCTCGTGAGTTGATATTAAAGTGGTGAACTTTCATACATCAAAATTCTATATTTCATGTTTTGGTCTCTTATGTCTTAGACTGTTTAGACTATTTTAGCTATAGTCGGGGGTATGTCCCAACACTTTATTGATTTATAATTTTGGTTCTCTGTTTAGAAGGCTTTGTTTGGACTACCGTGGATATTGATTGGTCTAGGTCGATTGTTTGGCCGGTCATCAATCATCGGATTATGGAGATGTTTTGATATTACTTAAGCTTATTACAACTATCTTGTTATATGTTCAAAATTCATTGACCTTGGGGGATGATGTGTTTGGTTTGGTTAGGTGCAGGGGGTAATCACCGGTCCACATGGGACTTGAGATACCCGTCATAGCTAGGCCCTGGTTTGGGTCATGAAAAAGATGGTATTAGAGCCTAGATTTGGTGACATTGGGTGTCCAACAAAGCCATGTGAAGTAGAGTCTCTTTTATGGATTTAGTGCACCAAACTTATAAAGGAGAGGCTACGAGGAATTTAGGAATGTTTCCCTTTTCCTATTGTTCTATTTTGAGCTATAGAGTCTAAGACTTGATATCTCTAATTCCTGTTTGTTCACCTTTCAGATCATGACTCTAAGAAGATCTGATATCTGTGGGAACTCTTCTGTCCCATCTGAGGACAATGTGGATGAAGCTGTCCTACTCTAAAAATTCAAACCCGATCAAGGGTTGCTGCTTCTGATTGCCCTGAGGGAGCTTCACCGGTTCCTCCTAATCCTTCTTAGGCACCTCGAGCTGATGTGTGTAATATTGAGTTTTGCTAGTTAATTCATTTTCTTACCCAGGTTGTAGCCTCCCAGACTGAGCGTTTTGCTTCTGTTGCTCTATTATCTGAGGTCACTAGGGTTGGCCAATTTATGAGGTTCAATCCTCCCATTTTAACTGGTTCTAAAGTTGAAGAAGATCCTCAAAATTTAATTGATGAGATGAAAAAGATTTTTTGTGTGATGTATGCCACTAATGTGGAAGGCATGGAGTTCATCGCTTACCAATTGAAGAATGTGGCATATCAGTAGTACGAGGAATAAGACCATCTAAGGGCGATGATATTGAGTAAGTTTTGTAGGATGATTTCTCTAGTTTTTTTTTGGATTGCTTCTTTTCTCTGGAGCTGAGAAAGGCAAAGGCTAAGGAATTTATGAACCTTAGGTAAGGCAAGATGATAGTCAAGGAATATGCCTTGAAGTTTCATCAGTTATCCCGATATTATCCCAAATTAGAATGAGGAAGTTTACTTTTGGGTTGTCTCAAAACTTAATTCTAGAGAGTGAGGCTGCCATGTTAAATAAGGACATCGATGTTTCTCGACTTGTGGTTTATTTGCAATAAGTGGATGAAGAAAAGAAGAAGCAAGTGTAGATGTGTGAAAGGCAAAGTAAGAAGTTTTTCTATATGGATCAGGGTGGAGTCTAGCAGCAGAGTAGTAGAGATAGTGGAAAGTGGTCTAGTAAAAAGTGGGGTAGTTCTGGTTCCTACTCTACGACTAGTGCTCCTTATCAAAAGCCGTTAGGTGATCATCATTCTCAGAATGATAGTGGGTTTAGAGCACCAGAAGCCTAGTCTTAGGCAAGCTGGGCTCAGTCAGCTTTGTCTTATTCTTCTTGTAGATTTTATGGTCAGGTGCATCGTGGTTTTTGCGAAGAAGGGAGAAACAAGTGCTGTAAATGTAGTCAGATTGGTGATCTACAGAGGGATTGTACTTCTAAGGTTGCTTCTAGAGCAAATAATATTCTTATTGCTACTTTATCTGCTTCTGCTCTAAAGGGTGCTACTTTTGCTTCTACTCTGGTGCTGGTCAAAATCGTCTGTATGCTGTTGCCACTCGCTAGGATTCTGAGGCATTCCCCGATGTTGTTACTAGTATGCTCAAACTTTTTTCTTATGACGTATATTGTATACTTGATCCAAGGTCTACTCTCTCTTATGTGAACTCTTATGTGGCTATTCATTTTGGCTTTGATCCTTAGTATATTTTGGATCTTTTTTTTGTGTCCACTTCAATAGGTCACTCCATTATGGTTAGAAGGGTTTATAGGGGTTGTGTGATGTCGGTTGATGAAAGGGAGATCTTTGTGGATCTAATAGAGTTGAACATGTTAGACTTTGATGTCATTTTATGGATAGATTGGTTATATTCGTTCTATGTATCTCTTAATTGTCAGATCTGGAGGGCCATTTTTCATTTCCCAAATGAGTCTGTAATCAAATAGGAAGGTAATTCACTAGTACCCAAGGGAAAGTTATCTCATATCTTAGAGCCTGGAAATTGATTTTCAAAGGGTGCCTTTATCAGTTAGTGCATGTTAATGATTCTAGAGCCAAAGGTTCTTATTTGTAGACTACCCCTGTGATTTGTGAATTTGTCGAGGTCTCCCTAATGATCTTCTTGGTGTACCTCCCGATAGGGAAATTGATTTTAGGATTGATCTTCTTCCAGAAACTCATCCTATTTCTATCCCTCCTTACAGAATGGATTTAGCTTAAATAAAGGAACTCAAGGAGCAGTTGAAGGATTTTTTTGATAAGGTTTTATCCGCCCTAGTGTGTATCTATGGGGTGCTCCCATGCTCTTCGTGCGTAACAAGGATAGTTCCTTTGGGATGTGTATAGATTACTGCCAGTTGAATAAAGTGACCATGAAGAATAAGTATCCACTTTTGAGGATTGATGATCTCTTTGATCAGCTTCAGGGTGCTAAGTTCTTCTCCAAGATTGATCTTTGATATGTGTACCATCAGTTAAATATTAGGGAGATGGATATCCCCCAAAACTTCTTTCAAACTCGGTATGGTCATTTTGAGTTTTCAATGATTTCTTTTGGTTTGACCAACGCCCTAACCGTATTTATGGATCCTATAAATTGGGTTTTTTGTCAGTTCTTGGACTTGTTTGTTATTTTCTTTATTGACAATATTTTGGTGTATTCTAAGATTGAGGTGGATTATGACGATCACCTCCGCCTTTTGTTGCAGACCCTAACGGATCAACATTTGCGTGCTAAGTTCTCTAAATGTGAGTTTTTGTTGAATGTTGTGACTTATTTGGGTCATATTGTTTCTAGTGAAGGGATCATGGTGGATCCACAGAAGGTTACGGTGGTTAAAAGTAGCCTAGACCCAAAACTCCATCCAATATTTAGAGCTCCATGGGTTTAGCTAACTACTATAGAATGTTTGTAGCGAGGTTCTCTTCTATTGCGTCCCCATTGACTAAGTTGACTTAGAAGAAGGTAAAATTCTTATGTCTGACGCTTGTGAGGTAGTTTCAAGAAGCTGAAGGATAGGTTTACTTCAGCTCCAGTCTTGACTCTACCTGAGGCACTGATGGTTTTATTGTCTATTGTGATACATCCCAGGTAGGGTTGGGTTGTGTGTTGATGCAGCATGACAAGGTGGTTGCTTGTGCTTCTAGGCAGATGAAAGTTCTTGAGAAGAATTTTCCTACCTATGACTTGGAATTATTAGCTGCGGTGTTTGCATTAAAGTTCTGGTGACATTATTTATATGGAGTCCATATTGATATTTATTCCTATCATAAGAGCCTGCAATATGTGTTCACCCAAAAAGAATTGAATCTTAGGAAAAATAGGTGGCTTGAGTTGCTAAAGAACTATGACATGAGTTTCCACTATCCTCCAGGTAAAACTAATATGGTTGCTGATGCTCTTAGCAGGTTATCCATGGAAAGCTTATCTCATATGGATGAGAAGAAGCGGGATTCGGTGAAGGATATTCACCATTTAGCTAATCTTGGATTACATCTCTTGGATTCCAAGGATGGTGGTGTGATTGTTTAAGAGGTGGAAAAGTCATCTCTCGGTGCTAAAAGAAAGGAGAAGCAGATGTTGGATCCTATCTTGATGCAGATCGAGAATGATGTAAGTAGGAAGAAAGTGATGATTTTTGAGATTGGTGGTGTAGAATATTGAGGCACCAAGGCAGACTGTTTGTTCCTGACATTGATGAGTTACGAGGAAGAATTTTGGCCAAATCTCATGAGTCACATTATACCATTTATCCTGGTTCGATGAAAATGTACCATGATCTTAAAGAGATTTATTGGTGGAATAAGATGAAATGGGATGTGGCCAATTTTGTGGCTAAGTGCATGGTGTGTCAACAAGTGAAGGTTGAACACTTGAGGGTCGGTGGATTATCTTAAGAGATTGAGTTGCCAGTGTGGAAGTATGATACAAATATAAACCACTCAAAATGAAATTAAGGACTCAAGACACAAAAATCAGCAACCATAAGACAAAGAAAACCACACATAGAAGGTGGATAAAAAAGAAGATTGCATAAATTTAAAGGTAGTAGAGAGACCCCCACTTCCACCAATGAATAGCACTAAAAGATGCATCAAACCTTCAAACACACATCACCAATGTAAGCTCAAACCACTCTTTTAGGTGACCCAAAGGACTCACACTTCCTCAAGCACACCTTTCTTGCTAAATGTTCAATACAAAAGAAAATCCATTCAATTGCATTAAAACACTCAAGTTTCGGATTCTACACTAAGCTATCACTAAAATAAGGGTAAGAACTACACTCTAAATATTATCCTTTCAATATTCATCAAAGCTACTAAGAATGGAAGATAAAATGTCTATTTATACTATTATGTAATAGTTGAAAAAAATGCCCTTAATGAGGGCTTAGGAAGGGAGCCTCTTGAGTGTGACCTTTTGTAGTGTAAAAACCTCCATGCCCTTAGTAATTAGGTTCCTCTTGAGTGTAAGCTTTGCTTCTCCCCTTTCATCTTGGTCATGGCTTGAGAAGGATTCCAAAAGGGTCTCAAATGTCTTGCCAATTCCGAGCTTGGTGCTTTGAGAAGTCCTTGCAATCCTTATGCACTTTAGGCTTGTATCATCTTCTACATCTTGAAAGGAATTTGTCCTTAAATTAACACCTTGCAAAACCAAAGAGAGGGAAAACAAGCACACAATCTTCAAGGGAGGGGGTTAGCATTAGTACCACAAGTTATATAGATAAGCTAATGTTGCTCACACTTGACATACATCCATAGGTCATTTGTGTGTGATATAAAAGACTTAGCATAAATAGCACAAAGAAAGTGAATAGGATCAACATAAAAAATGGATGGACATAATCCGAGGCTATCCCTCCCATACTTCAAGAATGCACCGGGATCAAAGGGTCGAAGTAACCAAGGGCATAAGCCGAGACTAATCATCCCTTTTACTAGGGGATCTAACTCACAACCATCCAAGACATTATAGACAACTATGCCATACGCAACGTCACTATGAACAAGGTTAATGTCATGGTTTCAACACACAAGTTCAAAGAAACACTCCAAGGAGGTACACATTTGAAATAAAACCAACTATCATTCGTTATGATTATGAAACACCTACCATAAATATCACAAAGGACATGACTAAGACAAGCATCAATAATTAAGGCAACTACAAAGGTATGCAAAAGCCATATAGCATTGTAACTCCAAGTGGACCAACAAATAAATGTCCTACCCCTATATAAAACAAATCTAAGACTTGCATGGATATCATCATACGAAAAGAGATAGTATAGGAAGACATCAAGTGTAAAGGCATCGCCCAAGGTGCTATCATCTATAAGAATGCTAATTGATTCAATAGGTTTAGCACATAAGGTTGGAATCAAGTCATTTAAACACATATGGCTTCCTTCATTCAAGCTAAACATCAACTTGGCATCTAGTTAGGATATTCAATTCAAGCATAAGTGTGTCAAGCAAGGATGCACATTTAGAAGCATTATCCCAAGACGACAATGATACATTTTCTCTCGAGTTTTCAAGAATAATACTTTTTTTGTCATATAGACGAAGAAATAAGTTGGGTTTGCCAGCATCATCATATCCATATTTGGCACCGGGGTCAAATGGAAAGAGTGGCCTTAGACATGGATCTAGACAACACTCTTTTCCCCATCGGCTTTGCCCAATCTAAAAGACATACTCTTTACAATAGCATACACATCATCAATGGAAAATAGAGAGTATAAAAAGGTGTCACACAAATCAACTTCAACTATGGTGCCCTTATGCAAGTACTCACTAGTTCCAAGATCATCACCACTAGGATGCTCAACATAGGAAACACACAAAGAAGAAATAGATGAAATTTCTAAGCATGCACCACTTTCTATTTTAAGAGAGTAATCCCACACAGATATAAATTACCATGAGAAGCAAAGGGATCACACACAAAAACATGTTCACAAGAACAATCACAATTCGGGTTTCCTAAATATTCAAGCAATTCAATGCCACCTTCACCCGATTGTGCCTTTTCTTGGTTTCTTTGAGAAAATCTATCAATATGGATTTCATCATACAATATGCTCATAAAATAATCTACAATCCCATGATCAACTCCATCAACATCATCACTAACTTAAGACTTATCGAATACGCCACATATATGCTCAAGTAGTGGACTACATTCGCGAGTAGGTTGATCATTATTCACATCCTCACTAGTTGTTGGAAACTCACATACCAACATAGACTCACCCTGGCTTTCAAAAGGGTCTACTAGTGTGTGAATACTCTCATCACTTGGTAATGGAACCGTATTCAAGTTATAAGTGATAGCATTAGATGGACATAAATCATTCTTACGAAAAGAATTAATTTTGTCATCTATAGGATCAACTAGTGCTTGCAAACTTACAACAAGAATTTGGTCTTCATGCAACCTAGCAATACCAAGAGAATAAAAAAGGGAAGACTCATGCAATTCTCCTCCAACCAAACCATCAACTACATACACTTGGCTACTATTATCCACATCACGACATTCTAAGTTTATAGGAGTGTAGGAGATAACATTGTTACCTTTTAGCTCACATGAGGTATGGCGTTCACCTAGTTTTGGATCATGGTAGCCCATTTGTTTCTTTAGGAAGCTCTCATTACAAGAGAATTTATCAAGAATTCTTCCTTGCATCACCTCTTTATCATTTTCTCAAAGTTGGAATTCTTAGCCAAGAGCTCCATTTGATCATCAACCATGTGTTCTTGAGGAACTCTCTTTGAATCCTCTGGTGGAAGTATATTATCTTGAACTTGCACATAAGAGGAATTGATACTAGGAAAAATGCTAGTACCTTGGTTAGTGGTGATTTGGTTTAGATAGTATACTTGAATAATCAATTGACGTATACCTTCAAGGTTCCAATTGAAAGATTCAAAAGGATCTGAGGTAGTATAAATACCATATATATCCGGGGGGGATGATGTTGTTCCTTCCATTGTCAAGGTACCTAAAAAACACCTACAAAACAACAAACAAGTTAGTTCAAATAACCTCACACACTCACACTCGGATCTCACCTCACATTTGGTCTTACAAGAGTTGAATACTTGGCAATACCTGGTAAGTGAATTGAATGGTGAATAAGACTTGGTTTGGAATCGTTTTTGTTTGATAAGACTCAAATAAAATGATGCACAGACTTGAACCAACAAACTACTACGAATTAAAAACAAGAAAAGGCACACAAAAATCGAAGACATGAAATAAACAAACTCTAGACTAATTACCAACCTAGTAGGTACTTACTAGTTTGCTAATTAGTGATAGAATTTAACACACAAGAAACTAGAATCAAAAGTTAGTAAAAAATCTACTTAGGAACTCAATTTGGCCGATTGGCTAGTGATGACATGGCATTCAAAGATTGGACGTTAAGCTTCAAACATTTTCACTCCCAAAATGTAAATCTCGGCCAAACATTCTTTTTGGAGAAGAAGGAAAAAGATTTGAGGGGGAAATAATAAGTTTTGGAGCCCTTTTAAGCTTCCAATTGAAATTCAAAAACAATGGTCCCCTGCTTTGTACTTGGATTGTACTTGAATTATTCATTTTGTCTCCTCTTTCTTTTGGATGAATATGAATATTCCAAGGAATATTCCTTTACCAACACCAAGTACACTCTCTCTCTTCTCCTTTTTTGAATCAAACATACTCTTTGAATATTCTTCCATAGCAAGACTTGATGAACATGGAAGAACAAGATGAATATTTAAGAGTTGACCAAAGTTTGACCCCTAACCAAATGAACCCCAATTTTGGATTTTCTTGTAGATCTAGGTTCCTTAGGCCAAGGTGAACTAAAATATCTAAAATTCAGAAACAACACACGTCCAAAATTCAAAAACCCATACGGATCTAAGCTCAAAAGCTTCAAAACATCATATCCATGGAGGTTCTTAGCTCAAACTCAACCAAATCTTGTTTCAAGTATAGATCTAGACTCCCTAGGTGTTAAAGAATAAGAATATAACACAAGGAACTTCCAAAAAAAAGTAAAATAGTGTAGATCTAAGTTTTTAGTTCGGATCTACAACACAACACAAGACAACACACAATTTTTTTGAGATTTTCAGATTTTTTGACTCTTTTTTGTTGAGATTTTCTAAATAAGAACATTAAAACCAAGATTTAAGGATGTAGGAATAACCCTAACCAAGGATTTGATACCAAATGATAATATAATAAACCGTTAAAAAGAAATTAATGACTCAAGACACAAAAATCTGCAACCACAAGACAAAGAAAACCACACATTAAAGGGGGACAAAGAAGAAAATTGCATAAATATAAAGATAGTAGAGAGACCCTCACTTCCACCAACGAATAACACTAGAAGGTTTATCAAACCTTAAAAAACACATCACCAATGTAATCTTAAACCACTCTCTTAGATGACCCAAAGGACTCACACTTCCTCAAGCATACCTTTCTTACCAAATGTTCAATACAAATGAAAATCCATTCAATTGCATTAAAACACTTAAGTTTTGGATTCTACACTAAGCTATCACTAAACTAAGACTAAGAAATACACTCTAAAGAGTATCCTTTCAATATTCATCAAATATAATAACAATGGAATCGAAAATGTCTATTTATACTATTACATAACAATTGACAAAACTGCCCTTAATGAGGGCTTAGGAAAGATGCCTCTTGAGTGTAGAATTTTGTAGTGAAAAGACCTCCATGACCTTAGTAATTAGGTTCATATTGAGTGTAAGCTTTCCTTCTCCCATTTCATCTTGGTCATGGCTTGAGAAGGATTCCAAAAGGGTCTCAAATGTCTTGCCAATTTTGAGCTTGGTCCTTTGATAAGTCCTTGCAATCCTTATTCACTTTAAGATTGTATCAAAGTGGAAAGTGATAAATATGGATTTTGTTACTGGCCTTCCATGGTCTTTCCGGTAGTTTGATTCGATTTAGGTCATCATGGATAGGATGACCAAGTCTGCCCACTTCTTACCAGTGAGGACTAATTTCTCATCTAGAGATTATGCCAAGTTATTCATTGAAGAGATCATGAAGTTAAATGGTACTCCTGTTTCCATAATATATGATTGGGGTACTTAGTTTTTATCTTACTTTTAGAGGTCTTTTCAGCGAGGTTTGGGGATGAAAGTGACCCTTAATACCACTTTCCACCTGCAGATAGATGGGAAAGTAGAAAGAAAAATTTAGGTCTTAGAAGATATGCTTTGATCTTGTGTATTTTATTTCATGGGTAGTTGGGTTGACCACCTGCCTCTCATAGAATTTGCTTACAACAACAGTTATCACTCTAGCATTGGTATGGCTTCGTTTGAGGCCTTATATAGTAGGAGGTGTTGATCTCCAATTGGGTGGTTCGAGATTGGTGAAAATAAGTTGTTTGGTCCTGATTTAGTTCACCAAGACATAGAGAAGGTGAAGGTGATCTGGGGTAGACTTAAGGCTGCCCAAAGTCGCCAAAAGTCCTACGTAGAGGTGAGGCGAAGAGAGTTGGAGTTTAGTTTTGGTGTTTGGGTATTTCTGAAGGTGTCCTCCAATAAGAAAGTGATGCGGTTTGGTAAGAAGGGAAAGCTCAGTCCACGTTATACTAGTATGTACGTGGTTTTTAAAGGGTTGGTAATGTTGTGTATGAATTATAGCTGCCCTTTAGTTTGAGCTCCATTCATTCAGTGTTTAGCATTTCGATATTAAGAAAGTATGTGGGTTATATTCAACGATTGTTTCTTTGGAGGAGGTGGTATCTCAGATTCCTTGTCTTATTAGGAAGTCCAAATTGAGATTTTGGATTGGCAGCTCTGTCAGTTGTGAATAAAAGATGTGGATTTGGTAAAATTTCTTTAGAGGAACCAAAAGGTTGAGGAAACTACATGGGAGGCCGAGGAGGACATGAATTCCAAGTATCCATTCCTATTTCTCATTTCGGATAATCATGCTTGAGGTATAGTATTTCTTAGCATCTTTGTTTTCTAGCTTTGTTAAAGGAAATTGTGATTTCCTTGGTATCTTTATTTACTATCTTTGTTAAAGGTAAGAGTAGTGGTGTAATTTTGAGTCAAATCATGCTAATAAAGTTCGTGTATTATCATTCAAGGACGAATAATCCTAAAGGAGGGGGGGGGGGGGAGTTGGGATAAGTCATAACCAAATTAGTACTTAAGTTTCTGAGTTCTGCTCTGAGTATGAGTGGCTCACTAGGAGCTGTAAGGACTTGTTACGAGTTATTGGGTTCAAATCATAGGATGTCTAGTGTTTTCCCAATTGGATTTCTTGTTGAATATGACTGAACCCTATGAGTCATAGGGCTTCATTATGAGTGGTACATGTGAGTTTTAAGGTCAACAATGTGTTAGGATCCTAGAGACTATCTCGATTATGACTAATGGTGATGAGTCATAAGGAGTGGCTACGAGTCAATGGTTGACCCATAGTCTATGGTCGCATTTTTCCAGCTTCTAAGTTAAGGGAATTCTAGATATTTCTTCTCTTAATCAACTTGAAACCCACGTCTTATAATCCCTTTGGGGTGTCATTATCACTTAAAAAAAATCTATGTCACTTTTTAAACAACCTAAAAGGCTCTCTTAATCCCCTCAAACAAGTCAAACTAGGGTTTTATCGAGTTGGTCATCTGCTTAAGAATCGATTTCTCTAAAAATTTCTTAGTATTTATGGCATGTTACTCTTACTTCATTGATAATTTATCAAGAGAATATGTTTTAAAGTATTGTCGATGAGATATTAATGTTTGCTTTGAAACAAAGGTTGGGGGTTTTTGAATGCTTAATGATGAATAATGTTTTCCTATGATTTAAATATTACTTTTCATGCGTTAATTATGATTTTAAACTTATAGGTGCATGGGTATGTTTAATGAACTAGGGAATTATGATTTTCCCAAATTTGTGACTTTTGAAGGGTTATAACCCAATCCACATAATGTAAAATTGGTTTTTATTTATGAGAAATATGGGAATTTGTAAAATTGAACCAAGGGAGTTTGAAACCCCAAGTGATGTAATTAGTTTGACATATTGTTGTTATCTTGCAAGTGTAGTTAGTATGATAATACCAATAATGTATGGCTAAATGTGTATTGTGGTTCAACGAATGGGATTGTGTGATAAATGTTTTTAATTGAGCATTAAAAGGAGTTGTGTAGCTGAGTCGTGAAAGTAGAGATTCGAGTGGCTAACACTGGGAATTGTGCTAGTCGGTGCAGGGGTTGTTATGGCTTGAGGGTTAGAGTTCCCTTGCTTGTGAATAGGTGGTTCGAGTCCACCTTATTGATATTATTATGATTGGAGGGTTCAAGTCCCCTATATCACATTTCATGATCAGGTGCTTAAGTCGCCTTAGTATATGATTGAAGGGTTCGAGTCCTCGTGCCTACATATATGATTTTTCTCAGGTTGTTGAGGCTACATGCACTGGGGCCTAACTAGGGGTAAGAGCTAGGGACCATATAGATCTTGGGTACTATTATATGATGATTGAGCTACACAATTCAAGTAAAATTTTCAAAGTGCATATTTAGGCTTATTCCCTGTACCAGCATGTGATATATATAACCGTGTATATGCATTTGATTATGTGCATTGGTTTCGAATGGTTTTGAACCATTGAACATGGCATTATGTTATACTTATCCCTGAGTTACATGCTAGTGTTCACCCCACTAACCATCTTCGGATGCTGTATCCCCATGTAATGCAGGATCTAGCCATACTTCTACTCCTCCTACTTAGTGACTAGGATTTGGGATCTACTCGTGAGTTGACATTGAAGTGGCGAGTTTCCATACATTGAAAGTCTATATTTCATGTTTTGGCTTCTCATGTCTTAGACTAATTAGACTATTTTGTCTACAGTCTGGGGGCATGTCCTGACACTTTATTGATATTCAATTTTAGTTTTCTACTCGTCAGTTATTTGGCCGATCATTGGTCATCGGATTATGGGCATGTTTGAACTTACTTAAGCTTATGAACACTATCTTGTTATATGTTTGTAATTCATCCGACCTTGGGGGATGATGCGTTGGGTTTGTTTAGGTGCATGGGGTGATCTCCGATCCATGTTAGACTTGAGATACTTGTCACGGCCAGGTCCTGGTTTGGGTCATGATACTTCCTTAAAGTTTGGGTGACCCATATGAGTCTCAAATATAAAATGATTATTAAGATACATATCGTACACTTACCTTCGGTTATGGAAATGGATGCTTGGCCTGAAATGATTCACATGCTTAAGGAATTTGGTGTTTCTCTTTGGGTGAGTTGAGTTGACACTACGTCAAAAAAGTGGTTACTTGATATGAAAAAATCGACATGTGCATCAAAAGGAAGAGTATACTTGACAACAGTGTTTTAGTCCCAATCATATAGAACCATTAAAGATCAAGGATGCCCTTTTGATCGAAGATGATACCTAGTCAGGAGAACTTGAGGGAGGAATATCCCTTTTCGTAAGCTATACTACAGGCTTAGAAGGTTTAATTATTTTGAAAAATTTGTGCATGAATTTACATTTGAGTTGATATGGAAGGATAAAAGGGCATTTGCTTTTGTGGTGAGCCTACTTAGAACTATGGTGCTCCCACAAGGAGAAAATTGCACCATTCATCCAAGCGTCGTTATAATGACACATGACCTCTTCTATTGAGTGGAATATGGAAATACTAAGGTATTCCACACTTTAGCTCCTATGATCATCACTGAAATATATCGATATTTAAGAAATTATCAAAATAGATGTCATTTCTATTAAGAATGCAATCTTATTTTTCTATGGTGGATGATGAAACATTTGTTGAAAGATCCTAGAGTGGAGAAGACAGACCACCAAACAAGGGTAGATATTTTTTCATCACATAACATCTGGTAGTCTCTTTAAACATTTAAAAGGGAAAAAACTATAGAATTTTGGTTTAAGACTTTTGGGGAATCTGGAGATGAAATGTCCAGCGGTCAATCAAATATTTTTTTTTAGGAAAGTATACTATTCGAGGGAATGAATGGCCTTTTCTAGTATTTCTAGTCTTTAGGGGGACTCATCCTTATATTCTTGTCAGAGTCCTTAGAAAATTCGAAATCAAGCAAGAAACATCACAGACTGAGCCTATGGCTAGATTCATCACCGAGTATAGAAAATGTGAGACCCGATGACGTGCCACAATTTCATGAAACTTTTGATTCTTAAAACCAAAAAATATGCAAGAACTTAGGTGTATTTTGTTAGATATGATGTGTTTTTATTTTTGTTTTGTAGGAAATAAGGTTTTGGAGCTGCAAAAAGACAAAGAATTGAAGTGTGTAGAGGACCCTAGGGTCATTAGTGGCACTGACGACCATCGTTATTGTTAGAAGGAATCTGTTTTTACAATTTGAAGTCTAAAGTTTGTTTAGAGAATGATAGAGGTTCACTTACGGGGTGTAAGTACCACTTATGCCTGCATAAGTGTCATCGTAGGTTGGGTTCTGCACCATGGAGATTGGTTTGATACCGATAAACCATCTAGGGTTCTGTAAGTACCACTTACTGACCGTAAGTGGGTCCGTAAGTAGTCACTACCTAGTTTTCCGTATTCATTTTGGTTAGTATTTTTAGGGTTTTGATATTTTCTATAAGTAACCTTTTCATGTTTTGTATTAGTTTATGCCCTCTTTGCATTCGCAACACTATATTGATTCTGAGATTCAACTTTTTATCTTCGAATCTATTTTTCTTGGTTTTTACGATTGATTAATTATCGTAGATTTTTGGTTTTGTTCATAAATTATTGTAAGATTATTCTATGCTTTCTTTCTTGAATTCAATGGAATTTCTTTTAACCATGAGAGGCCAAAACACCTAACTAGGGTTGTGGGAATTCTGATGGAATAACGAAGTAGAGGAAGTTCTAAGTTGTTCTTGATCAATATTCTTGCATGTATTGTGATTTTCTTTGGTCTGATTGCTTTTTTAATGACTGTAAAAGTTAAGAACTTGCCTGTATTCGATACTTACTTCAAAAGAGAGAATGTGTCACGACCCGGCCCCGGGCCTATCCATGATGGGTATTCAAGCACACCGTGGGACGGAGACCACCCCCTTAGCCTTACCTCATGAGTACATAAACATAAATATTGAAAGACAACCCAAATATACCACAAATATAGACAAGTCAAGTCAAGTTTTAAGAGTCAAAACACAGTGACCAGAACATCCCAACACTGTCCACAAAAGCCTCTAAAACCAGAATACCAACACAAGTCGGGACATGCCACCGACTATGACCAAAAGAATCCAAAATGAAATACTAAACAATACTGAAAATAATAAAGAACCAGCAAAATGATAGAGCCTTCCGAAAGATGGAAGCTCACCATTTCATAGAAGATCCACAAGTATACCAAATCACCTAACACTGCACAGGAGTAATAT
The DNA here is from genome assembly GCF_002878395.1 of Capsicum annuum. Lineage (NCBI taxonomy): Eukaryota > Viridiplantae > Streptophyta > Magnoliopsida > Solanales > Solanaceae > Capsicum > Capsicum annuum. The sequence continues at coordinate 139,340,033 of NC_061111.1, forward strand.
AAAACCATTTGAACCATATATGTAGTGTCCAGGGACAGTCAGTGGTGTAAGCACTGTCATATGACTCAGAAAAAGTGATAAAATAATTCCATTTCTAGAAATTAGTTAAAAACCACATGCGCAACATTTATATACATACATATATGTATATATATATATATATATATATATATATATATATATATATAAGATACCGGAATAGGTACAAGGGTCATGAACATAGGAATTTAAAAAATTATCCTAACTATGTAGCTCATTCCATCCTAAATTCACCCATGGGCTATACGAGTCCATCTCCCCCTGTTGGAAGGGCTCAAGTGCATGCTAGCTGTATGAATTAAGGAAAAATTTGAGGAGGCTAAAGGCACTAAGGCGATAACCCTCCCAAAATATATATAATGTGTGCACCAAGCACACAGTCACATGGACCCCCAACGCCGACAAACTTAATTTCCAGTGTTGGGACCTTTACCTTCACGTTGAGCTACACAATTCTCTTTAAGCCTAATTTAAAGCACTTTGCACATAAACCAACCATCAACACATGAAACATTTATTAAGGCATTTACCAATTTGGTATCGTCATACCAATAAACTTGCAAGCTAATATAATTATGCCAAACCAATCTATATAACCAAATTGACTCCCAAGTTCCACTTAAAATCCAAAACCAAGGCCTTCCGAAACTATATCCTTTTATCCTTTAATGCAATGAAATGGTTAATTATCCATATTCAAAATCAAGTTTACAAAGTGGGTTACGGTTAATGCCATTAGCAAGCCAAATTCAATAAAATTAGGGAAACCCATGTCTCCCATTCCAACCATTAAAATAATGCACCAATTCAGTCCCAAAAATCATCAATTAAAGCATGAATAATCAATTTAAACCATGGTACAAGTAATTCAAGTAATAACAATCAAAACCCCTCAACCGAAATTCAAACACAATATTTAAAATACATGAATATGGATTAAATAAATTCCACAATGTAAAAATATGAGTTAGGGATGAGCAACATTCCTGAAATATAGAACAATTTGAAGAGAATTCAAAGTTTGGAATCCGGAGTAATGATTTCTTGAAAAACCCTTGAGCTTTCTTGGTTTAGGTGGAAAATAAGATAACAAGAGTGTATGATCTTTAAAACTAAATGGGAAAAGGGCACTTTTATGTTTATAAGTCTCAAAAATACTAAAATCCCATTATCCCAAGTGAAAAAACAAAAAACTAGGTGATTTTAATAGAGTATCTTGGAATGCCAATATTGCAGAGGCTAGCCACTATGCCACACTGCAATCGTCGAAATCCAGTGGCGTGGCACGCCACTACTGTGGAGGCAGACGACCTCGGAATTCTAAAATAGTGTCAAACCCTTTACGAAAATTTCAAACTTTTAGAAAACAACCTTTTAACATCCCTAAACATAATTCAAATAAAAAATTGATGTGATGCATGCAGGAGGGTCAAAAATAAAATGATTGGAATTTTTTTGGTGTCACATATTATCCCCCTTAGGATCATTCATCCCTGAATGAGAATCTAGCACGTTTTTAACATGATAATAACAAGAGTACATCAGAATCAATTGAAAATTCAAAATGCAACAAAAGTAAAACGAAACCCATACCTTAAGCACTTTCATCCAACCCGAGGAATAAGAAAGGATACTTGGATTTCATATCTTTTTCATCTTCCCCTTTTACTGCTTGCACCTTTTGATTCCTCCAAAGAACCTTCACCGAAGCTACGTCTTTGTTCTCAATCTACAAACCTACTTATCCAATATCTCCACCCGGATTGCTTTATAAGATAACAAATTTGAAACGCTAACATCCTAAATAGGCACTATCAAAGAAAGATCACCAACATACTTTTTCAGTATAGACATATGAAAAACCGAATGCATGGAAGCCAAATTTGCTGGTAAATCTTCCTCATATGCAATATTCCCAATTCTCCTAACAGTATGATATGGACCAATGTAACGGGGATTGAACATCTACTTCTTCCCAAATATCATGACTCCTTTCATAGGAGACACCTTCAAGAACTTCCAACCTTTTACTTCAAACTCTAACTCCTTTTGCCTCACATCCGCATAAGACTTTTGGAGACTCTGAGCAGTCTTAAGTATTTCTCTAATCACTTTTACCTTATCCATGGCTTGGTGAACCAAGTCAAGACCAAATAACCTAGTCTCACCAACCTCAAACCATCCAATAGGAGGCCTATACCTCCTATACTAAAGAGCCTCAAAAGGAGCCATTTGAATGCTAGAATGATAACTATTAATGTATGATAACTCAATAAGAGGCAAATGGTCTACCCAAATACCCTTAAAGTCAATCACACAGGCCCTTAGTATATCCTCCAAAGTCTAAATAGTAAATTTTGCTTGTCCATTCGTTTGAGGGTGGAAAGCAGTGCTAAGGTTCACTTGAGTATCTAAACCTTTTTGAAATGCATGCCAGAAATGAGAAGAGAACTACGTACCTCGATCTAAAATAATGGACAACGGCGCATGATGCAACTTAACTATCTCCTAAGTGAACAACTTATCATAATCCTCTCTTGAGTACTTAGTCCACCTAGGCATACAGTGAGCAGACTTAGTTATCCTATCAACAATGACCCAAATAGAATCATAGTGATGCCGAAACCATGGAAGACCCATAAAAAAATACATATTAATCAAATCCCACTTCCGTATGGGCAATATTTTCTCTTGGGACATGCCACCACGCCTTAAATATTACACCTTAACTTTCTGACAAACCATACACTTAGCCATACAGTTTTCCATATCTCTCTTCATGTTATTCCACAAGTAGATTTCCTTACAGTTATGAGACATTTTAGTCAAACTCGGTTATAAACTATATATCTAGATTCATGGGCCTCATCCAAAATCCTTTCCCGCAACCCATAAATATTAGGAACACACAACCTTCTTTAGTACCTCAGAAAGCCATCTCCACTAATATCAAAAGCCATAATTTTTTGGTGACCCACATCATCCTTAATCTGCATAAGTATGGGATCCAAAGCCTATTTCTCATTCACCTCAGTACAAAGAGATGATTTAACCACTTCTTGAACAATCACTCCTCCATCCTTAGAGTCTAAGAGATGACCTCCTAAGTAAGCTAACATATGGATATCAACACCAACTCTCTTTTCTCTTCATCGACATGAGATAAGTTTCCTATATACAACCTGCTAAGAGCATCAACAACTACATTAGCTTTACCTGGATGGTAGTGAAGACTCATGTTTAATCCTTAAGTAATTCGAGCCGCTCTTCTTGAGGTTCAATTCCTTTTGTGAAAACACATACTACAAAATCTTATTATCTGAATAGATATCTATATGCACCCCATGAAGATAATGGTGCCAAATTTTTAAAACTAAACCATAGCTGCCAAATCTAGAACATGAGTCGAGTAATTCCTTTCATAACCTGGAAGCATAGGCTACAACCTTTCCAAGCTGCAGTAAAGCACAACCATATCCCACACGGGACACCATCAATGAAGAAATAAGGTGACCAACTATTTCAACAACACCATCACAATACACAACGAACCTCTGAATACCCTCGGACTAGTTCAAAACTAGTGCAGAAGTCAACTTATTGTTCAACTTCTTAAAAATACCCTCACAAGCATTGAACCGCAAAAACTTAACCTTTTTCTGAGTTAACCTTTGTGGAGCAAAAATAGATGAGAAACTCTTGATAAACCTCCTATAATACCTAACCAAGCCCAAGAAGTTCCTAATATTTGTTGGAGTCGTAGGTCTAGGCCACTTCTTAAAAGCCTCAACTTTCTATGGATCGACCTTGATCCTCCCACTTGAAACAACATGCCTAAGAAAGGTCACAATACTTAAAATTTATGAAGACTATAAAAAATAGATCCAGAAACTACCTGAACACCCAATTTATAAGATCTATAAGAGTAGCTAAAGCATTAGTCAACCCGAATGACATAACCAAAAACTCATAATGGTCATACCGGGTTTGGATACCAGTCTTTGGAATATCAACTTTTCTAATTCTTAATTGATGATAGCTTGAATAGAGATCAATCTTAGAGAAACACCTAGCACCTTGAAGCTGATCAAATCGGTCATCAATCCTAGGAAGAGGTACTTATTTTTTATTGTAGCCTTATTCAACTGATGATAGACTATATATATCTGAAGTGATCCATCTTTCTTTTGCACGTAAAGTACAGAAGCACCGCACGTAGACACACTAGAATGGACAAACCCCTTTTCAAGAAAATTTTTTAACTGCTCTTTTAGCTCCTTCAATTTAGTCTGAGCCATTTTATAAAGAGGAATGAAAATAGAATGGGTATCCGGTAGAATGAGTATCCAGTTGAAGATCAATCCCTATCTAGTAGAATGGGTATCTAGTTAAAGATCAATCCCAAAATCTATTTCCTAATTAGGAGGAATTCTAAAAAATATCATTAGGAGAAACTTCATAAAACTCATTAACTACTGAGACAGATTACATAGAGAGACTCTTAGAATCAAAATACTTAACCCACACTAGAGGATATCTACACCCTTTGGAAATAAACTTCTAAGCTCCAAGATAGGAAATAAACCTCCCTTTTGTACTAAGGAACTGCCTTCCCATTCGATCATCGGTTCATTAGAAAAATGGAAACTAACCTTTTGGGTACTATAATTTGGAGAAGCATAGAACGACTACAGCTAATCCATCCCAAAGATTACATGAAAATCTACCATATCAAGTTTTATCAAATCCACCAATGTGTCCCTATGAAAGAAGGACACCACACAACACTTGTAGATTTTTCTAGCAATAATAGAGTCAACCACAAGAGTATACACATAAATAGGGTTGAAAATATTTTCAGGACCAAAACCAAATTGTATAGCCACATAAGGGTTCACATAGGATAGGGTAGAACCTAGATCAAGCATACAATAAACATCATGGGAAAAAGATGTAATATACCAGTAACAACATCAGGGGATGCCTCAAATTCCTGACATATAAAAGGAGCATAGAGATAATTTTGTCCAATACTGGTACATAAAATGGTGCCCTTAGGTGCATGAATTGAAGAAGTGGCAATCGAGACCTTATTAGCTCTAGCAGAAACTCTAGCTAAATGAAAATCTCGCTGCATATGACCAAGCTGACAATAATTATAAAACTAGTTTCTCCCTTCTTTACAATATCCTAGTAAAGCTGCCCATAAGAAAATCAAGGAGAATAAGAAAGGGATGACTGAGCTCCACTAGCCTGAGAATGGGCACCCTGTGACTTAGGACCACCGCTAGACTGAAAACGATGATCACCTAATGGTTTAGCATAAGGAGCACTAACCATTGAATAAGAACTTCCCCTATTTTTCTTCTTAGTCCACTATCTACTATCTATCCTCATATTATACTAATTTATACCTTGCGCTAAGTATCCAAACTTCTTTATCTACCTCTCTCCCATCTTTACTTGCTTATTTTTCTCATCTTTTACCTGCTACATATAAACAACCAGCCTGGATATGTCTATATGATTATTCAACATAGAAACCTTACACTCTAACACCAAATCATGGGACAACCTAAAGTAAACTTCCTCATTTGGGATCCTATATTAGACACCAACTTCAGAGTATAGTGAGCCAACTATTGAAACTCCAGAGAATACTTCTTAACACTTATCTTACCCTATTTCAAGTTCACAAACTCTTCTTCCTTAGCTTCCCTCAACTCCTAAGGAAAGAAGTGACAAAAAATCACCTGAAAAGTCATCCCACATAACCTATTCAACATCATCACCCCTTATTGCTCCCAATACTCATATCACTAGTTAGCAACATCTTTTAGTTAGTAGCAAACTACACACCCTTTGAATCAGTAGTATGCATAACCCTAAAAATCTTATCCATCCATTAATGAACCCTTGAGGATTCTCTTGAACCTTAGAGACTGTAAAGGTTGGGTGTTTTAATATTATAAACTAGCCAACCTAGTGACCTCAGATAAACTAAGAGCAAAACTAATATAATCGAACCGATAAAACTGCGAGGTCATAGTTTAGAAAGCATATAAATAGATTAACGGAACTCCACATTAGAGATATGTCCCTGAGTTGACTGGGCATAAGTATCAATTTTCTAGGAAGTCCAAGGAGGACAAGTAGGGACTGGTGGAACCCCACGTAGAGCGGCACAGTCAGGAGTAGGGACCCTAGACTGGGTCTGCACCTTATAAATAGGGCAAGTCTCATTCATATTTTACTTAGGTGGAGTAGAGTTTCCAGTAGAGTTTCTATGACCACCAGATCTTTGCAAAGGCATGATCTAAAATATAAGTAATCCAGGAGTTATAAAAGTATTAAGATAAATAGACTCTATAGTCCAAAATAGAACACAAGAAAGGGAAACATTCGTAAATGCCTTATAGCCTCTCCCTTATAAGTGTGGTGCACTACACACCCATAAAAAGATTCTACTCGACGTGGCTTTATAGACACCCAATAACCCTAAAACATGTTCTAATACTAAGTTTGTCAAGACCCGATCTCAGGCCTAGATGTGATGGGTATCTCAAGGCTTTTTTAAAGAAAATTTTAGGTTTCATTGATTAATTACTTAAACAAACATGTACAAAAAATGTTTGAATTGATAGACCCAATGCACAAGGCACATTAGGTTCCTTACCCCGTCCACTTGACAAATACATAAAAATAAACAAGACAAAGCTAGTAGGGTTTGTAAATCAGCTCCTATTTCTACTTTTCTCCCTCTACTATAGCTGGTGTAGTATCCATGTTTCTATTCATACACTACTAGTTCACCTTGCTCCATTTTTGGGTGTTTGATATTTTTTCTTGGCTGATGTTACTGTATTGTTGTTGTAGCTTGTATGAGTAAGCTCAATTTCTCCTTTTGTTCATTGATAGCTATTGTGAAAAACTTGTCATTCTTTATTTTCTTCTATTTCAGTTGTGTTCTCCAGTGGATAGGAAGTATCCAGGATTTTAGACGATCATCGAGGGATTGAGTCTTAGTAGCAATGTTCAACTATCTAAGTAAGCAGAAAACTCCCCTAAAATCTTTGAATCCTTCTTAAGTTTCTATGCTAAACCTCTTTTTACTTTGTAGACATGGTTGGGAAGGAGATAATGGGATGCTCGAACCCAAATTGTTTGGATAGTGTATTGCTCTTCAGGTTCCTGAAATTGTATCTGACCAATAGACCCCTCTCCTTTGCCGAGAGTTATTTTTTGTTGGCTGTAGTAGATTAGACATTTTATCTATGTAACACCCCGAGAGTATACCCTGGATTCCAAATGGTGCCTACAACTACTGAGGACGATAACCCAACCCATCCTGGTACCTGTTGTGAGCACTGAATAAAATAATAGAGAAGCATGTGCAGAATTTAACTGAAATGCCATAAGCTTTTAAATAAGGAAACAATACTGAATCAAAATACAGAAAACTTCTATCTAAAAATAATACCATGAGACTGTTAATATCAACTGATAACTGAATAACTAACTAAAAGTGTATGAAATCCTCTAACTGACTAATTATGGAGTTGATGGGACAAGTCCTTAACTAACTCTGACTGACTACTCAACTGAACTAAAATAAATATAAATGGTCCTTAGAACATGAGGACTCACCACTACTATTGCTACTAAATACGTTGGGAGTTATAGGTATGATCGAGAACTGGAGCATCTGAACCTATGATATGAAACATCATAACACAAGAAATGAGTATGCATTTAGTACTTTGAATATACTAGTATTGTAAATGGGGTTAGGCTGATATGCATGGGCTCATGTGCATGAATAATAACTAACAATAAGTATGGCATGGTATAACTGATGTATAGCATACATGAAAGCTATCAAAATTTGAGAATGCATGACCAAGAATATGACATTGTTCTGGGATAATCTGTAAACTAAAATACTGAAATACTAATACTATAAACTAGTGACTACATGTCATGGTCAAGCAAGCCTAAAACTGAGTACTGGACTGATTACTAGACTAAAATCGTGGGAGCTATCATCTAACTAACATACCCCAAAAGATAAATTAGGGTCCATCCTATAACCCCAATTAGAAGGGTGTCAGTATCATTCCATGTATACTAACCCTGGCTATGTGGATCCACTATACTATTGTCTCAAAGGACTAAGGTCACCTTCAACTTGAAGGGCCCTAATGAGATATGTGTCAACCCTCAACTGGAAGGTTAACGTCTTAACCTATGCTGGCTACATAGTTAAGGAATGCAGGGATTGCTACTAAAGGTCACACCCTAAAATAAAAGGTAAGCCTCCATCCTTGGGTTCACTCAGTGCTAAATCATACTCCTAACTATACTGAACTGAGCTTACTGACATGATGCACTGACTGAACTTATAGTACTTTAATATATTCGAAACACTTCTAAAAGTTTTTAAACTATGTAAACAACTAAGTTTTTGGGTATTAATAACCCATAGGACTCGATAATAATATCAATAAGAACACATGAGATCATTTGAAACCATAATACCACTTGGGGAACATTATAAATAGTCATCATTCAAAATTCATCAATGAGGCATTTCATCTAACACATGGGGGTCCTGAGTTAAAGCATGGAAATAGGTTAATTCATATGATAGTAACATTGTGAGTTAAAGCATGGAAATAGACCAATTCATATGACAGTAACATAACATCAATACTAAAATCATGGGTCAAGGATTTTAACATGAAATTATTATTCTCCAAACATGTCAAAAATAATTTCAATGAAAAACACTTGTAAATATGGTATAAAGTCTAGATTCATGGAAGCTCATGGATAAGATTCATAAATACATGATACTATCATAATTGAACTTGAAAATTGGGTTCTTGAACTCCATGAATGAAAAGGGTCCATGAATCAACATCTAACATACCTTAGTTAAAGAATTTGTGAAGGCTCTTGGTGAATTTCTTGAGAATTAAACTTGAATGTTGAAGGGGATAGGGTTTATTCTTGAGAGGAATTGCTTTTACTTTTGAGCGGAATGTGAATTATGAGGCATAAATGCTATTTTGGAACCTAAATCCCGTGTTAAAGTGAAGGGGAAAAGATGGAACTACCCCTTTGAATTAAAAATCTAGAACTGGAGTGTCGATTAGGACTTCACTGTGATGCAGTGATGCCCTCATCGCTATACTCACCGCAATACGATGCAATCGTGGTGAGTCACTAAAAATGACCATTGCTGGTTTATCTTTCACTGTAATGCAGTGATTGTCCCATCGCTATACTCACAGTGATGCAATGCAATCACGATGATTCATTGGAAATTAAAAACTATTGTTTAGGCCTTCACCATGACGTGATGAGGCATCTATCACTATTTCTGTCGTGGTGCAGTGGAATCGTAGTGACTTGTTGGAATAAAAATCCAAATGATGTCCAAACCTCATTCAAAAAATTTGAAACTTACCCAAGACATGCTATTGAATACCGCAATCATGAATTAATCTAAAAATCAATATTTTAAGGATGAAAAGGTTAAAATTAAAATTATCAAAGTTTAAGAGGTCTAGAAATGACTAAGTCTTAATCGCTTAGTGAAATCCTCTAAGTCATGGACTCCTTAATCATGAAAGAGTAAGATGAAATGAGTTAGGATCTTACGGAGTCTTACAAGCTGCTTCACTATTTTTGTTCTGCGATGAATGTGTAAATATACTATTAAGTGAAAAACTAGCTTAAGCCTTCCCAACCCCTTCATCCCTTTGTTGGTGACAATCTCAGGTAAGGGAATTGTAACTTGTCACCGCCTAGTATCCTCTTTCCTATTGTATGTAATTGGTAAACTGATGCGATTATAAATTTTCCATTATCCTGAGACCAGTTAGCAAAGAAGTTATCTAGTTGATTTTTTTCTCTGTGAATATGTTGAAAAAATATCTACTTTCCTGCAACTAGCTTCCATATCTGTTGTATATGCTCTGGTATGCTCCATGGACATTCCCACTTTCTTATTATCATCCATTGCATTGCCAATGAATCTGTCTGCATGATAATCTTCTCATACTACATATGATTGCAATGATTAGCTATATTTAGAATTGCAATTGTTTCTGCCTCCATGTTATTGGTGTTCCCAATCATTGCCCCATCTTCATAAGTCAAATCCCCTATTTCATCCCTCAAACAAAAGGCATATGAGCTGCTTCCTAGATTTCCCCTCAAAGCTCCATCCATATTATACTTTACCCATCCACTTTTAGGCAATTCCCACAAGACTGCAGTAACATTTATTGAAGGTTTTAGCTGAGAAAAATCCTTCAAAATACCTATCTAGTCTGTTGAAAAGACCTTGTTAGGTTTTCTCACTTCTAACAACATCCTCATGTTTTTGGTGATGTTGAAAATGCTCTTGTGAAAGATGATCTCTTTTCCTTCATGTTTCTTTCCATTCCTTCTCTTCCATAATTCCTAAATTATAAACCCTGGAAGAGCTTTGAAGTATATTTTCTCCCTGGGCTTTACTGCCGCTGTCCACCATTGGATAATTATTTCTCTCAAGCTAAATCATTGGATGTGTATACCTGCAAAATTAGCAAAGTAGGACCAGGTCCTATTAGCAAAATATGATCTTCTGAAGACATGAGCCAGTGTCTCTTGTGTTGGACTAGTGCAACACCAACAACTTGATGGACCTTCAATTCCCTATCTTCTAATATTTTCATCCATAAGGATGTTCCCCTTCCACAATCTCCACATTATGAAAGATATTTTAAAAGCTAGAGATTTAATCCAAATATCTTTGTAATTAGCATTTACCTACGCTTTTTGTCTAATATACTGCCATGCTATTTTAATAGTAAAACAACCTGTAGTATCAATACTCCATATTGCAATATCTTTTCCTGCTTCTTGGTTTTGTGGACTTATCTTTTGTATAATATGGTGAGGTACTTCTTCAGGAAACAAAGACTGCACTAAGTCTTCATTCGATTCCCCATTTATAGTCAGTTCCTTCACTTGTTTGTACTTGATATCTTCTTCAACATTCTCAAAAGGGTATAAACCTCCAAGCTTTATCCGGTTATCAAGCCAAATATTTTTGTATCCCTTTCCTCTTTTCCATAAGATATTTTGATCAATCAAGTCCCTAACCAACAATATTTTTTTCCAAACCTGAGAGGCTTCACCTACTTTCCACATTATCTCATTAGGATGTCTGCTTTTGCAATACTTATTAAGCATGAATTTTCTCCAAATTAACTCTGTAGTTTTAAATTTCCAACACAACTTACCAAATAAAGCATTAGACATATCATGTACCCATCTAAACCCTAATCCTCCCTCACTCTTAGGAACACACACATTCTTCTATTTTACCCAATGCCTTTCTCTTCCTCCTATTGTGTTGCTCCAAAAGAATTGAGCAAAAGCTCTATGAATTGCAGTCATCATATTAAGGGGTGTATCCCAAGGCCACCATAGGACTTACCTCAATAGCACACAAATATAAACAACGAAATACAACCATAATACATTATAAAGATAGACAAGTCTAATCAAGTTCTAAAAGTCAAATCATAATGACCAACACATCCCAACACTGTCCACAAAAACCTCTAAAACTAGAATACTAACAAAAGTCGAGATATGTCTCCGACTATGAAAAAAAAGAATCCAAAATGGAATAATAAACATACTGAAACAATAAAAAAACCAATGAAATGATAGGGCCTTTAGAAAGATAGAGGCTCACCACTTCACAGCAGATGCACAAAACTACCAAATCACCTAACGCTGTATAGGAGTAATAGAAAACCCTTTAGACCTTACATCATAAATAATGTAGCATCCATTAATGGTTAGTGGGGTAAGCACTGCTATGTAACTCAGGGAAAGTTATAAAATAACACCATTTCCATAAACTAGGCAAAAACCATATGTACAATATTTATATACATTATATAAGATGTTGACATAGGGACAAGGGTCATTAAAATGAGACTTTAAACCATTAGCCTAAACTATGTAGCTCACTTAGTCGTAAAGGCACCTATGGTCTGTATGGGTCTAGCTCCCCCTAATGGAAGGAACCCAGTGCGTGTTAACCGTACGAACCGAGGAAAAATTAAGGAAAGTCTAAATACACCTAGGCCATATCCCTCCTAATATATATATATATATATATATATATATATGCACCAAGAACACAGCCACATGGACTCCCAACACTGGCAAATATGTTTTCAGTGTCGACCCCCCTAGGACCTTCACCTTCGCGGTGAGCTACACAATTCCCTTTAAGCCTAATTTAAAACACTTTGCACACCCAGGAGTAATTTATTAAGGAATTTACAAATTTGGTATTGTCATACCAATAAACTTGCAAGATAAAATAATTATGCCAAACTAATCTATATAACCAAATTGACTCTTAAGTTCCATTTAAAATTTAAAACCAAGGCCATCAAAAACCATAGTCATCCATTTATCATTTAAGGCAATGCAAAGGGTTCAAAAGGAAAGTAAAACCATGTAAAACCATATATATATATATATATATATATATATATATATATATATATATGCACCAAGAACACAACCATATGGACTCCCAACACAGGAAAATATGGTTTTCAGTGTCAACCCCCCTAGGACCTTCACCTTCGCGGTGAGCTAAAAAATTCCCTTTAAGCCTAATTTAAAACACTTTGCACCCTCAAGAGTAATTTATTAAGGTATTTACAAATTTGGTATTTTCATACCAATAAACTTGCAGGATAATATAATTATGCCAAACTAATCTATATAACCAAATTGACTCCCAAGTTCCATTTAAAATTCAAAACCAAGGCCATTAGAAACCATATTCATCCATTTATCGTTTAATGCAATGCAAAGGGTTCAAAAGGCAAATTAAAACCATGTAATTATCTATATTCAAAATCAATTTTACAAAGTGCATTGAGGTTAATGCCATTATCAAGATAAAATTCCATCAAATTGGGGAAACCTATGTCTCTCATACCAACCATTAAAACAATGCACCAATTCAGTCGGAAAAATCATTAATGAAAGCATGAACAATAAATTTAAACCATGGGACAAGTAATTCAAGTAATAAAAATAAAAAACCTTCAACACAATTTCAAACTCAATAATTAAAACACATAAATATTGATTAAATAAATGCCACAATGTAAAAATATGTGTTAGGGAAGTTTAAGAGATAGTTGTAGGAACCACTGCATAATTACCAGACATAAAGAATACAACAAGGGATGTTTCTGCCCATTGTTCCACTCAAGAGAAAAGAGTGAGATAGGAAGAACAAAATAAAGCAGAACTTCGTAGAGCTGAAGACATAGAGGGCAAGTACCCCCAGAGTTTTCATTCTTACCAGAATATGATAACCAAGAGGAAGATATAGGATACATTAAGCCTATTGACATAAGAGCTATCATTCCTCCTGAGTTGGCTCAAAGGGTAAAGTTTGATATTATGAGTGTTATGATCTATTTCCTAAATATAAAGGGTGTGTTTGCTTGTCTGCCAACTAATGATGCCAACATGCACATAATGAATTTCATTGGGATATGCACTTTATATAATTTACAAGGGGTGAGTCAGAAAGCTTTGAGACTCAGGTTATTCCCATTCTCTCTGATAAACAAAGAAATATTATGGTTAGGATAACTTTGTCATGGGTCCAACATTAATTGGAATAAGTTGTAGAAACTGTTCATGGACCAATTCTTCCTGCTTTTGAGAATCCTACAGTTGAAGGATGAGATTTATAATTTTTGGTAGTTTCATTTTGAACCATTATATGAGACATAGTTGAGGCTCAATAAAAAGTTGATGTTGGTGTCCAATCACAGATTTTTATAGAGGAATTTGCTTGAGATATTCTATAGAGCCCTGAATGCCATACTAAAGTTGTTGCTGATAGTATCACTCGCGGAGATTTTATGATCCTTTATCTAGAGTTAGCAATAAAAATCTTATATCAAATCTTTAATACCAACTGATAATGGTATACTCGAAAGGTAGACAAAGTGTTGGTACCTATGCTATTAGTGTTGTTAGTGAGCAAAGAATTGTAGATGACATGGTAGCTCAAGAAGTTGCATAGTTGAGGATGAAAATTTGATTATTGACCAAGAAATTTGCAACTATGAATTCAAAAAAGGTAAATGCTGTGGGTGCACAAGGTAAATCCCCTATGTTGTATGATTCTGATATTGACGAAGAAGTAAAGTACCTGGATTGAGAGATGGAGAGTTTCTGAGCCAAAGGTACAATCAGGATTGTTGGAACTCAGGGTAAGGGAATCAAGGTTAGAACTATTATAGGGACAGACATAAATATCAGAGCATAGAATAAGATGGTGACTTAAGGTAAAACGATGACAATAAGGAGAAGGATGGTGCATACGTTCTACCGAGGAACCATGATACTAATAAAAGAATGGAAGAATTGCTGACTAAGCTAGTTAAGGGTTTAGAGAATTAAGAGAGTTTCCTTAAGGATATTAAGGAAAATATTTTTGATTGAGCCAGAAAGTAGAATCTTATGTTATCGTTATTAAGAAGCTTAATCAACAATTTGGTTAAATATGTTGAATTAGTGTCATCTGAGCATATTTTGAGCAACACTGTAAAGAATTTAAAGAATGATAGTCACAACTTAGCCATTATCACTCAGAGTGGGAAGGAGACTATTGATCTATTTATGCCTATACATGATGAGGTTTGAGATAATGTATTGGATATCAATGACACACCTAAAGGAGAATATAAGAAGTTGGTGGCTAGTGGTGGGTCATAAAAAAATTAATGGGTATGGATAAAAGAGTTAAGATGGATAAAGGTAAGGGAAACGAAGTTAAGATGTAGTGAAGAGCATTCCACGATCTCCCCACCTTTTACTCAAAAATTAAAGAAGAAACAAGAGAAAGGGAAGTATCAAAAGATTATGATGAGTTTGAAAGAGTTTTCTGTTAATATTCCTCTTATAGAAGCATAGAGAAAGTGCCTGGCTATGCAAAGTTCATGAAAGATCTGGTTACTAAGAAGCAGACAGTGAGTTTTGAACCTACAATAATATGCACCAATTTAGTGCTGTTACTTACCAGTTGTTAGTTGAGAACAAAGAGAACCCTATAGCTTTTACTATTCCTTGCATAATAGGTCTTTGAATTTTTCACGAGGATTGTGTGACTTGGGAGCTAGAATAAATTTGATACCGCTAGTGGTATACAAGCATATGGGATAGGGAATACCTAACCCGTCATCGATTAGATTATTGACGACTAATCAAATCGTGAAGAAACTGGTTGGTATATTGTGTAATATTTTTTAGTAAAGGATTCTTCTTTTATATTCCCAGTCGATTTCATAATCCTTGAATATGAGGTGGATTTTAATATGCCTATTATCTTAGGAAGGCCCTTCCTAGCCATGAGCAGAGCATTTATTGACATCTAGGTGTGGAACCTATATTTTGTCTAAATAACCTTAGATTGAAATTTCGAGTGTGCCATCACATCTGGATCATTGAATTTGGTGTGGTTACATATTTTATTTGTGTATAGGGGATTTTGGATGAATCACGAGGACTTGGCAGAAACTTAAAGAATTTCCAAGTTTCAGCTGCTATCTGGTACAGTTGCAATCACAAGCCAAGGGTTGCGATCATGTCACCCTTGGTAGTGCGATTTGCACTAGTGAGTATTGCGATCTCAACATCTCTTTTTGATGTAATGAGTTGTGATTGTAGGTACTGGGCTATGATAGCAGACCTGAGATATGGTATGGATATAAATAGACCTAAAGTCATGAATACAACCATTTTTCATCCATTACTTGAGAGAAAAAATCCTAAAGAGTAAGATATCTCAAAATTAAAGCTTGTTGCTGATTGGGAAGTTAGAATAACATTTACTTTTGCGATTATATACTGTTTGAGGTAAGAATTCACCTTTTTCCTGAAAAAATTTCTTGGTTTCTTGCTCAAAATCACAAAAATTTTAAGTCTTGATTTTATCCCCAATTTAGCTTGGTTTTCACTAATTTTTAGGTTAATGATTCCTTGAACTTGATATTATGTTGGGTTGTTTTCGAAAAAGTAATTTTTGTAACCAGAACCCATATGGGGTTTTGGTATGATTTTTGGACCCAAAGCACAATGGTGCACTATAGGTATCATTATTTTCTTTTTGATAAGTTGAATGTGTTTATGATATCTTGGTATCTTTAAAAGGCTTTTTGAAAGGGAAAAATAATGGTTTAGTTGTTTATTGATCCTTCTTTGGTGTCGAGGTAGTCTAGGTTTATTTTTTTATTAATTGAAGATATTTTATTGTATTCATATGATATTGTGTTAGAATTGGGATGGGATTTAGGCATTGGATTGATGAAATAAAAATCTTGGGTTAGTGTAAGTGGGCCTTAGTTGCTTGCACTAATGAAGGTTGCCTTAACTTTGCTTGGACTTAGTTAATGTATTTGAGAAGAATCTTTAACTTAGTACTAAGTTTGTCTTTCTAAACATTGTGAATTTAGATACCTTAAGCTTAGTTTGGGTAGATTTTTCCTAAAATAGAACTTGAGGATTGGAAGTGGAATCTTAACCCATTTTAGGCTATGAAATATGATTAGTTTTGTGAACCTTTTATACTTATTAGACTCTCAGAAATGTGTACTCAGGTAATACTGAGGAATCTTGATACTTGATGGTTATGCTAGTTAATGTGGTAATTGACACCCATTGATTATGATATTTATTTATGCATGTTGATGATACTATTTATGATGTTGATCATATATACATAAATCCAGTTCAAAAGATGATTATGGTGTTGAGTACATTTACTGATTCAACTTTAGCTATTTATTGTTTACTCGTTTAAGTCCATCTATTGATTATTTTCCAATTTGAGTCTGACTATTGATTATTTACCAGTTAAAGTATGGATATTGATTATATCTATCGGTTCGAGTTTGAATATGCATATGAAGTAATGATGATATATTTCTCATGATTATTGATATTGGGTACGAGATTGAAAGGGGCAATTTGGCTAAGTTGTAAAATGAGGAAATAGTTATAATGTGGCATGACATAAACTATAGTGGTACAATGACTAGTTGATAAATGATGGTTATCTAGTAATTGGAGATTAGTGGATATGTGGGGAATAGTTGTTAAATGATGGTAACATTATTGAAAGCAGGTACATTCTGAAAGGTTGGTAAGTTGTGGAATGATGATTAAATGATGAAGAAGGTTAGTTGTAATGTTGGTTGCTTGCTTTATTCTATCCTTAGGTGTACTCTCCAGGCGTATGGGAGTTTGTGATGAGTTATTTACTTTTTTGTACTAATCAGCGTATAGGAACCAATTTTGTAGGTTGTGATTGCTTGTGTGATATTACATTACATTATGTTATTATTTTTGTTATTTACTTATTATGTATAGCAGCGTTAGAGATAATTCAAGTTCATTTTTGTAGCTTGACTTATTTATGCTATCTTGAATTTTATCATACATATATCATGATTTATCTCAGTAGGCTGATGATGCTTATTAAGTAGCCATAATTTTGGTACTCATACTACACTTCTTTACCTTTGTAGTGCACATCCGAGTACTAGTTATCATCGTTGATTATTGATCGTAATGTGTTGATATTTTTGGAGATAGGGTGAGATCTTATAGTTCGAGTCTCTCACTTCCCTCTATATTTTATATTTAATCTTGTGTTATCCAGAAAAATTCTGTTGACTATTCTAAGTCTTTAAGTTGTAATACTATTAGATGCTCTAGAGCTGACTCTACCAGGTCATGGGATGGTATATTTTATTGACTATTTTATCTATCTATTTAGAGCACTATGTTTATTTATGAATTATGTTTTTGAAATTTGCCTATGTTGGGTAATTCCTACTGAATTAACCCACTGCGTTAGCTTCGGGTTATGGTTTGGCTTACCTACTGATAGGATTTAGTAGATTCCATCATGAATCATAAATTGGATCATGACAAGAGCAACATTGGTTGCCAGCTTGAAGGCTAGCTATATCATAGATTTTGTGAGACTGATCCGGCTGGAGATCCATATTAGAGCTTTTGGTGAGACCATCGCTCCCTCTTTTCCTGATTGATTTAGAAGTTATGTGAAATGATTGAAGTGTCGCATATACCTTAGGTTGTCATAGGATTGAGTGATACGTAATCCAATATTAGTTTGATAAATGATCTGACAAACCCGGTTCTTTTACAGAGGGCGTTGCCTCCTTTTACAACTATTTCAGTCTATTTTGAGGGGTCATCTATTTTGATTGAGCCTATTTAGAGGATGGATATTACTATGGATGTTGAGATAGGAGAGTAAAGAGTTGAGTCTGAGACTTCTACTACGGGTGAAGCGGCCACGATCATCTTTGCACCAACACCATCTTTGACTTTTTAGCAAGCCCCCTTGCCCATATTTACTGGTTTGACTAGGGTGCCGCATGAGTTTTTACAGTGCATGGTTGTGATATAGAATAAGGTGATATCCTTCCTTACTTAGAAGAAGGGTCTATTAGCTTCACTATATAGATAGATCCAGCCTTGGATCAAGGCTACACTCTAGGTTGTCGAGGCTTGATTTGAAGCGAGGATGAGGGTAGAGATTACAGAATATATGAGTGAGCTTTATGCTCAAATTTATAGTTTTGAGGCTAGAATGACTGTGCGATTATGTGAGGTCTAGACTCTTGATTTATCTATCTTCCTGGAGAAGATGGTTATATTATGTATTGAGGTGCAATCACTAGCAGAGAGCCAAGTTCCAGTTATTCTATCCTTATCGCAACTTTATTTATGATATTTAATTTATTTATTAAGGAGGATTTCATCCTGATTGTTGGGATGAAGAAAGGTCGGGAGGAAGAGATACAGAACCCTACCATGGACTTTAATCAGGCTCTGAAAAAGGCGACCATTAATTCTAGGGTGTCCCAGTCAATGGAGGATTGGATACAAGCTGATATATCAACGGGCGCGTCTTCTAGTCGTGTCCCACCACTTCCTTTGCAGGGTGAGATATAAGATGCCCCAGATAGGGCAAGTTAAAGACGACCACCTAGAGCGTCCAAGGTATGTATCTATTTCCATGTTTTATATTGTAGTTATTCATTGGGGCAGTGCAAGTCTTTAGTTAGGGGTGGAGGTATGACACAATCGAAGGTTTTTCCTGTCATGTTTCTTTTGTCATTGGTTATGTTATCATAGTAGAATTGGCATGTTTAGGTTGTTTTATGTTTGCATTGTATATGTGTTATGTTCTATTTGTGTATAATTAGGAGAAAAATTAGGAACCCAAGGGCACTTGACATATTTTGTTTGTTTTTAAGTGTTTCTGAAAACTGATACCCCTCCAAAAATATTTTATGATCTGTAATGTGAATTTGAGACTACATTGACCTACTTTCTTATTTTCACCTTATCACCTTCCAAATTTTATTACAATGAACTTGTTTTAGACCTGATCCCTCTTTGGACATTATGCACCTCAACTTAGGCAAATTATCTAAGTTGAGGGTGGCTATCATAGGGGTGCATGGTTAAAATTGGGTATGAATAAGGGTTTTAAATTAGATAAAAGAAAGTATGGTTGGGTGAGGTAAAATAAAAAATGGAAAAAAAGAGAAAAGAAAAATGAAATAGAAGTGAAAAAAAAAGAAAAAGAAAAAGAGAAAATAAAGAAATCACACCCAACTTGAATAAGAAATAAGGGAGAAATAAGGAAGAAATAAAATGAAGTTGGTTGAGAAATGGACCCCAATTGTACTTGTAGTGTCAAGGAGGCTGATTCACCAGTTCCCAAATGTACCATACCAACCCCCAAATCTACGTTACAATCTCAATAAAGTCCTATAGTGATCCTGGTCCAACTTTCCAAAAAACTAAGGTAAAGAAAATAAAGGCAAGGATATGGTATTATATTCACATCAATTCAAACTTCTTTTGTGAGTGTGAGTGTCTCGATATTATCCTTGTATTGACATGCATGATCATATTATGACCGTGGAATTTTTTTTTTGTGAGGGTACATGGGTTTTGTTACTAGCTGCTTATCTATTCAGGTAGTGTATACTGCATGTTTTCTTGGCTATTTATTGCTAATGTAATATTATAGCTTGACTCTTTTGTGTTGTATTGTTGTGTTACATAGGTCCACACAGTTGGTTTTTTTGAAAAAGTTTACAGTAGGAGGGGGTAAAAGTAGTTGAGATGTAATTGAGTTGACTGCCATAGGTGTCTTTGGTTTATCTTGGTTATGCATCGTCGTATCGTTGTCATAACCCCAAAGAGAAGGGTCATGATGGCACTTGTAGTGTCAAACCTTACTAAGTATTCGTATCACCCAAACTGATACACAAAGGGGAAAAGACAACAATGTCTCTAAGGTAATGCTTCTAGAATGAAGCCAAACCATATAAGTATAACAAATGCGGAAAGAACCATAAGCAACAATGCAGTCATAACTCCCAAAACCTAATGTTAGTAGTATAAGAGAGTATCTAGAACAAGTTGATGAAAAAGATAAATTCTGATGATAGATAAGATAGTGGAAGACATTAGGATACCTAAAAATCCTCCACTACCTTGAAAGCTCCAACAACTGCCTGAGTCAAGCAATGTAGGGCGCACCCGAACCTAAATCTACACTAGAAGGGTACAGTAAGAGTGAGTGTGGTCCACCTGTACTCAGTATGTATCATAGGCCGACCAAGCAAAGTAGAAAATAAGACATACAAAATACACACTAAAGGCATGTTGCTGCAATCAAAAAATATCCCACAATAGTAGCCCACGCCACTTGCACTAATAGTTTTAATGTATATATCACATATATTTGAACAACACGACCAAGTAGCACATAAGTATACGTTATATCATATACACTTAGAAATAAGGAAGAATATGTCTATGCAAGATATTCAAATTCAATTAACCAAAGATAGAACACATAAAGGTATGGAAAGTTGACATGGTAATTCAATCACAACATAACACAATAAAGTAAGTGCAATGCATAAGAAGAAGAAGATGATGATGATAAAGGCCATGATGATAATGATCATCCACGAGGTTGTCACACAACCTCCGTATATACCCACAGAGGCAAGTCTTCCGATGTGGGACTCATAGGGGGTTCATCAACCTATATACAATCCATATATACATATTCCATCCCTGGTACATCCCTTGGGGATGGTTTTATAAGATGTCTCAATATCTTCTTCCCGACATATCCTTTGTGAAAGGTTCTTAAAAGGTGTTTCACATGTTTCTCAGATGTTGCCACAGTGATACCAATGTTTCATGTATAAGTATGACATAAGATGTAATGCTCACAACCAATCACAAGAATTATTTCAACAACCAACCACAATTATATATTTCCATAGCCATCCATAATGATATATTTCCACAACTATGTGGGCCAATATCCATTCATTACTTCCACCATCTATGAAATTTCCACATGATTCATATGCTAATAAAGTATGAATGTAACACAACCTACCAATAGTACCATAATAGACATTTTAACACACAATATAACTATTCACATGTATTTTAGACTAACAACAATCCCACAGGTACCCACACGGCCATATATATCATATAGTATCTCAAAACCAATGACTATATCATAAATAGGCCCTAACACAGGACCAACACATTAAGATTGCCAAAATCATTGTTAGTCACCATATCCTTAACATGCATTTTGTACCAATATTTACTACCTAGCCCAGTCTAAAAGAGTTAAGCTATAACCTACCTTAATGTTGAAATCAGTCCGCCATACTTCAAATTGCGACCTCACTTCTCATAAACTATCCTAAAATTAACTTGATATAAGTAGATTTGATGATGAGCAGCTAACTGCAAAGGACCAGGTCCCTGGATGTCCATGGTACAATACAGTTGGTATGGATTACAACATAATTTTGTGCATAAAAAACTTGTAGGAGCTACTTTTACTAACTAGGATAGCTGGTCTAATGATATTTTATCCTTAATTATCACTCATCTATAAAGGAAAAAGATTATTCTTTATCAAATGGTTTTTGGGATTTAAAAAGAGTGAAGAGTGGCAGCGAAAACCCCAATTCAAAATTACTCAATTATTGCTCATGTTCTTATATTTGTAGTATGCTTAAGAAGTGAGTGAATGTTCTTGAGCTCTAATTTATAATTGAACTACTCATGTTATGTTTTATTTTGTTGAGAAAAGTTCTTAGATAGAGTTACCTAAGTTTGATACTAATTAGAGTTATTCATTGTAGAGGGTCCTTGGTAGAGTTGTCAAGATGAGCTTGTAGTAGAGTTATTACAAGAAAAAGGAACCTAGAGATAGGTTTAGTGAAGGCTGTAACAAAGAGTTTGATTATAGTGCATTTTGAGGTGCTTGTGAGGGCAAGCCATGTCTTTTCTCTTTCTTGAGAAAGGGGTTTTCCACGTTAAATTTTTGTGTTTTTACTCTTTTTGAACTGTCTCTTACTTTTTGGTTATTTTTCTATACTTTTCTTGTTATTGATTTTGAGGGACCTGGTCCCTCACCGTGTGGTGCAACCATCAGGGTTTCAATAATTGGTATCAAATATAGAAAAATCTAAAAGGTTAACACCTAGAGTGATTTGGTTATCATGGCTGCTCTACATAACCTGGAAGAAGGGAAATCTATCACTAGAGTACCAAGATTTAATGGTCGATATTATTGTTGGTGGAAAACTAGGATATTTGACTTCATTATGGCTGAGGATAGAGAGCTGATGGACATGATTCTTGATGGTCCTCATTTCACTGTTAGAGAATTCAAAGAAGGATAAATTACAAAAAATAATAGTAAGAACTAGGAGAGAATTGATGATGAGGATAAAAAAAATTGAAAAAATCTACAAGGCCAAGAAATTGTTAGTTTGTAGATAGGGCCTGACGAATATAACATGATCTCAGATTGTTAAAATGTCAAGGAGATCTAGAATTACTCAAGGATTACTCATGAAAAAGCTGTTTATATAAAGGATTCAAAAGTCAACATGCTGACTACTCAGCATAAACTTTCACCATGAAAGAAGGAGAAACCACCTAGGAAATGCATAAAAGATTCGCTTCTATTACTAATGAGCTTTACTGTCTTGGAGAAGTGATTCCACTGTACAAAAATGTGAGGAAGATTCTTGGGGTTCTACGAAAATTCTAGAAAAGCAAAGTAGATGCTATAATAAAAGCTAGAAACCTAAAGACCCTCACTATAGATGAATTCATTGGAAATCGAAAAATCTATAAGCTCAAAAAGTAGCAAGGGATGGAGAAAAATGAAGCAAAAAGGGAAAAATCCCTAGCACTAAAGGCTTCCAAACTTGATTCAGTAGAAGAAGACACTGATGTTGCCTATTTAGAAAAGAGAATTGTTAAGGTAATAAGGAAGAGTGGTCAGTTCCAAAGAAGAGGAAGTAGAAGTAAAAGAGGTAACAATGTTGAAGTATGTCACAAATGTGGGATTCGTAAGTACTTTATAAAAGCATGTCCAATGCAAAAATTTAATTATCAGGAGTATCTCAAGACTGAAGGTGACAAAGGAAAGAATAGGGACAAAGTCCTTGAAAAGTCAAGAAGAAAAACTACAGCTGAGCATACAGTACCCCTAGAAGCATGGGGAGATTCTTCTAGTGAATTTGATGAAGATGAGAATCCTGGAGAAGTATCTATGTTACAATGGAATATTGTATAGTTATATGTTATTCAAAGTTTTCCTTTATAGCTAATACAGAATGTGAAGAACAAAAAGAGGTAACTCTTTCTAACATTAAGGATAACCTAGACAACTACTCCTCTAGGAAGATAAAAGTACTTGTTAGTATATTGCTACATTTTGTATGTGAACTAAATACAGAAAAGAATACCTTAAAAGAGTAGGAAGAGTATTAATAGCTTGAGGTAATTGCATCAACTCTTTAGATATCTAAAACTGAAGAAATGTTATCTAAATTGAAATATAAGAATCTAAGTTGTATGAGTCAACTAAATAAGGGAAATAATTTAGATGAAAAAATGAAGAAGGAAGCTTCAGGGCTTCAAATTGATCTTGAAGAAAAATTAAGGGATTCTCAAAAATACCTTATGTGTGAACTTCACAAGGATGAAAAGTTAGAGAGGGACCTAGTCCAATTAAGAGAAGAGTTGAACAAGTCTCTTAAACGTATTGCTTCTTTATAGATCCTTTCTAATATGAATAGTCAGGGTATTAAAACGATAAAGGTTTGGGCTATTAAGGAGAAATCCAACCTATTGAGTCAAAAGGAAAGACTGGTCATTATGTTGGAAGCAAAGAGTATGAACTCCTATGTACTCATACTGGAAGAGATGGACATCTGAAAAAGGGATGTCATCACTGGTTCAAGGCAAAATTGAGGAGTACTAAATATGCTCAGCAAGAGAATGCCCTTCCAAGGGATTGAAGTCATTGAAAAGGGCAAAGAGGAAGTTAATACTGCCTAGATGGTCCAAGAAGAATTTGATCACCTCATTATCCTCCTACTAGGAACTCAAACTTAAGTGGGTTCCCAAATCCAATTTGTGATCATGATATCAAACATGAGAAAGAGGATTGCAATCAGGAATAGCTCATTAATTCAAAAGGTTTAAAGATTAACAATGAAAGGTCTGATTGTCTTCTCCTTCTCTCAAGACATTTCAAGATAGAGGTGTCTCATTTTGAAATAGATGATTTCAAGGGACCTGGTCCCTAGGAAATTCATCTTAGAAGAAGATTCACAAGGATAAATAGCATATGAATCAGTGTCTCTTTGAAATTTTGGTTATGTCGAGGAGATAGGTATCCATGATAAAGTAGGTGTATGCTATTCTAACTCAGTATCATACCTTTAGACGTATATACCCAAGGGAACATCTTTGGAAGGAAATAACTAAAGCAAACATAGGTTAAAAATTCACTCAAAAAAGAGAGATTTGGTCCTATCTCTCAGATGAGTACCAAAATAATGTGCCATGAATTTTTATAAAATTTTTGGTTAAAAAGGCCACTTGTCCAATCGAATATAAACAAAAGCTATTAATTTGATTCAAATGTGAAGACTCCCAACCATTATAATTAGATATGTCTATTCATTATGTCAACTTTAAATGTCAAACAATATTTTTTTACTTATAAATTCAAATTTTCCAAATTCATTATCTTCTTAATTAACTCTGAACTTTATCAAAACTGGTCCTTCTTGTTTCCTTCAAAAACCTCAAAATGTTTGAAATTCCGTCTTCTTCAAACCCCATGAAAGATTTGTCTTCAGATCATTCACAAGAGCCACAAAAAGTGTTACCATTTGTCTTTCTCATGAGACTCCTGAAACCCTAAGTGAAACTATTTTAGTCGAAACTCTAAAATACAGTCAATGTTCTATCCTATTAGATGACCTAAACAAGGGTTTTAGATCTCCAATTGAACAAGAGATTCTTTAAACTAAAGGACCTCTTTCCTCAGAAAAACCAGAGTCCTCTAATGCCCCTCAAATCCAGGTTCCCTATGAGGAATTAAAAGGTACCAAAATTTTAGATAATTTACAAGAACTTGATTCTCCTTCCCTTTTCGAGTCAAACTCAATATTTTTTAATATGGTTGATGAAGAAATTCCTATAAAGAAATCTAATTCTCTAAGCAACATAAATTGGGTAGCTAAAAATTTGCTTTTAACTGGAAATGATCTTGAGGAAAGTTCTGCTAGTGGGGAAGAGAAAATAATGGAAGAAAAGGATAATTTTAAAGAGGATAAAGAGTTTGTATTGCCCTCCAAATGAAAAAAGGGCAGCTCAGTGCACTAAATCTACCACTATGTGCGGTGTCTGGGGAAGGGCCCCACCACAAGAGTGTATCGTACGCAGCCTTACCTTGTATTTCTTCCAGACACTATTTCCAAGACTTGAACCTGTGACCTCCTGGTCATGTGGCAACAACTTTACTAGCTTGTATTACCCCCCAATGAACAACCTCCAATTTGGAAAATATTAAAACTAAAGGAAAATAAAGGAAAGGAGAAATTGATTGACTCTGGTATACATGTTACAAGATCTTAATCTAATAGAGGGTTTGAAGTAAAATAGCTAGCAGATGCAATGAAGAAGGATAAGTCTTCTACTACTAAATGAAGAAGACTCAAAAAATCAACTATAGAGGAAGAAGAAAATCTTAAAGTTGTGAAAGTGAGAGAGGATGAGGAAATTGGGTTTGATATTGTTATTGCATCTAAGAAGAAAAGAATAGAATTTCATTTTGATGAAATGACTAAGTCCTCTGATCCAAAGTTTGGGAGTCATGGTGTAAGTAGAAAGAAGAACATAGTTGTGAAAAGGAAGAAAGTCTTTGAGAGACCTGATCTCAAGAAGAGAAAAATTGATGAAAAAGAAGAGCCCAATACAAAAACAAAATGTCCTCAGAAGGACCTAGGGATACTAAAGAACTAGCAGCAGAAAATGCAAATCTTAAAGAAATAATTACAGTGTTGACTTGTGAAGTCCAAAGACAAAATGTTGAAGAAAAAGCTCTCATTAAACAATTGATGGATTCTCATGCTGCTGCAGCTGATAGTCAAATCACACAGAAACACATAATTCACATATTTCATCAAATTTTAGGTCATTAATAATTATTTTATTTTTGTGTTTCTTGCCTGAGGACATGCAAATGTTCTAAGTTGAGAGTGTTGATGTATCCTGGTTTCATGGAACTTTTGATGCTCAAAATAAAAAAAATAAGCAAGTACTTAGGTCCATTTTGTTATATATGATGTGTTTTGTGTTTGTTTTCGAGGAAACTAGGTTCAAGAGCTGAACAGAAGAAAAAGAGTTGAAGTGTTTAGAGAACCCCACTTACGGATCGTAAAGGGAAGTTAAGGCCACCGTAAGTGGCCACATATGTGTCAGAAGGAATTTGTTCTTAGAATCTGAAGTTTGAAGTTTGTTCTAAGAATTACGGAGGGTCCCTTATTGGGTGTAAGTACCCTATACTCCCCCGTAAGTGTAATCAAAGGTGGTGTTCTGCCGCATGGAGATTGGTATGATACATACGACGCACCTAGGGGTCTGTAAGTAACACTTACAGCTCATAAGTGGTCACTGACCCTGCTTCCTTTATTTGTTTTGGTTAAAATTTTTAGGGTCCTGATGGATTATATTAATACCTTTTTGATGTTTTAATATTAGTTTATGCACTCTTTATATTCACAACACTATATTAATTCTGAGATTCGACTTTTGATCTTGAAATCCATTGTTCTTGATTTTTACGATTGATTGTTAATTTGAGATTCTAGGTTTTATTCTTAAATTATTGTAAGATTATTCATATTCTTTCTTTATTGAATTTAATGGATGTTTTTTCAACCATGAGTGGCTAAACCACATAACTAGGGTTTTGGGAACCCTGATGGAATAATGAAATAGAGGAAGTGCAAAGTTGATCTTGATTAATATTCTTTCACGTATTATGATCTTCTTCAATTTGATTGCTTTCTTAACGACTGTAGAAGTTAATACCTACCTGTATTTGATACTTACTTTAAAAGAGAGGTAGAGATTAGGAAAAAAGGATCACAATAGTAAATTGAGGCTACCAACCCTCATCTAATTAACTTGACACTGAAAAGGTAATAGTTAATCTGGGATCCAGGATAAGGGTTAGTAAGGCTACACTCTGAGACTCAAAACATAAAGATTGAAATTCATTAAAGGAAATCATAAGACTATTGGTGATACAAATCTTATAAAATTTTGCATGTAGTGTATTGGGATAGTTTGATAGAGCACAATAAGTATACGAAGATTGAAAATTTTGGGGAACACAATCCTAGTATTCATATCATATTGATTTTAACTAAAGTGATCAAGATTTGTTACTATTGACACTGTTCTAACAAAATCCAAAATTTACTTTGTTTCATTTTTTGAACTCCTTCAGTAAATTCATAAGAGATATTCGGCCTATTCCTTATGGTTTTGACCCAAACCTTTGTTGGATTATATAGACAGTGAATGCATTATATTTGTTAGAGGTATAATTTCGCGTACATCACCCCACTCAAGGAATTCATTATACATAGTGGAAAGATAGAAATACCAATGAAATCTCTTTTTGTATGCAGTTTGAACTCAAGGTTAGAGATACTTACAAAGAAGAGTTGACGAAGAACCGTGTCAGAACATTGGTCTTAGGTCTGAATGTGCCTACACAAATTATTGATATAGAATCAGAACATCAGATTTTTCTTTACAGGCTTTAGGATCAATTTCAAACAAATGATATTGCACACCAGCAAAAACACATGGAGGATGCCTTGACGTTACACTAATTGATAAAAGAACTAAATCAAGCCACGTAAGAGGTGGATGATGTTAGGCAGTGTTTGATTGATTTTGATGATTGCATAGTTTTCCAGATTGATAGCATAGGAAAAATGACCTATAATAGTAGAGAACAATTATGCGTGAGTCATTTGATCACTAATAAATATCACATATAGAAAGAGGTGGACAAAGCTAAGAAGGCAAAGGCAGATGAGAGACCATCTGGGTGCTAGTGTTTTCTATTTCTATCCCTGTGTGAGATTGTTTTTCTCTCATGTTACTTTTTATTTCACCAAAGATTGTATCCCTTCTTTGCTACTTAGTAGACATTTATATATTTATGAAGATTTTAGGGATAATGGATTTGTTTTAAAATGCATGTACTTCCTTCAAATCTGTTAGGCCAACTCTTGGCTCCACAAAGGTCACCCATTTAAGATATGTTCTTATTATCATATGGTTATGTGATAAATATTTTATGTGATATAAATGCTCTATATGTTTATGTCTGTTGTTTGAATAAAAGGTAAATTGGTTTACTCTTAAACAAAGTTTTAGAAACCCTTTAGAAAAAATATACGCCTACTATCCAAAGTTCAAACAAAACACTCCAGGTCTTTAAGTCTCCCAGAAAAGTCCTCAACCATTCTTCATTATCTTACTTTCTATATTGTTCCTATTCTTTTGGGTAAATCAGTCATGGACACTAGAACCGTCAAATAAGAAGATGGATATTAGAGTTTGTTCGAGCAGAGAAAGTGCTAAAAGTGGAGATCAAGAAAGTGATTATGAGGATTGATTAGGATAAAAAGGAAATTGCTAAAGTCAGACAATTAATCACCCAAAAAAAGAAGAATTTTGAGCATCCGACCAATGACTATGTCAAAGAAGGCATGGAACAAGCCTCACCTTCAAATGTAGGAGCAGAGCACTGGGTAAAGCTCAAAGGGGATGCTATTTGGACAACTAGGATTAGGTCAGAAAATGAAAAGATCATCATCAGAGCCCACTTCAGAGGATATAGTTGGTTCCCCAAGGTCAAGACATGCTCGAAATTTATCAAACTTTGAGAAATATGGGAGTTCTCCTCCTTAACCGAATGGAAGAATTTTGCTACTTTCTCGAAGATGCTCATAAGATATGTTTTTAGCATCTGAATCAATTGAGTAATACCACTGATAAGTGTATCACTCCAAATCTAGAATTTGCAATATGATGTATAATGGTAAGATAAGTAGTATGAGAGGGACATAAACTATTATCTATTTCTATCGTGTTAATGTTGGCATGCCTATCACCGATAATGTGTAGATTAACAAATATGAATTAACAAAGTTTGAAGATATGTACCATGAAATTTATTTAAAGCTCATCATGATAAGATCCTAGAGCTAGTGGAAAGAAAGCCTAACACATTGTCTAAGGGTTGGAAAAAATTCAAAGAGGTTTGTCACTATTATAGAGGAATTGGAGGACATAACTTAGAGACTTGCCACACATTTAAAATATATTTAGAGATCCTGGTGGAAACTAGAAGGGTTGATTGAAATTTCCACTTTACCATCTGTATAAGATCAAAATATAGAAGAAGAGAAAGAATAAGGCAGGAATCCCAACACCTAATTAGGATCTAGTCATTAGTCTTGTCCTTTCTGTTGTCATTTTCCTTTCATGTTTTCCTAATGTAATGAACTCTAATGAGAATGGAATGAAATGAAGTTTTATCCTTTCCTATTTGAACTATATATTTCCTAATTTCTCTTTTCTGAGATATGTTGGTAGCCTTTCAGACCAACCTCTATCATTTCAAATCTTTATCTCCCTTTTTATCGAGAAAAGTCATATGAATCCGAAGTCAGCAAATGGAGAGGCCCAACAATTTAAACTTGTCAAACTTCCTAATAAAGACCTACTTGGAAAAAGTCTTTCCTATTAATTCCTTTTGAGTCAATACCCACAGGTGGATCAATTTACCTAAGATGAAAGCAACTTTATGTGTTTACTTTAAGTTGGATAACCTTGCATTACTTACCACTAACAGGATCTAACATGTATTCTTTTGGAGTGGTTTTTGCTTTATCAGGCAATTAACTAAGTAGAAATTGACTTGTATTGACAAAAGTTGGTTAAACATCAATACTTCACTAGACTAAAGAAAATAAAAATTCCTTCTATGACTGTTGATTAGTTACTTAAAGGAAAGAATGACTGGGAGTAGGGCCAGTATGATAAAAACTCTAGGTAAGATGATCGCTAAATTCACTAGGAAAATGGATGAGAAAAAGATATGGCTAATCTGGCCATTGTCGCTAATACAATAGTCTTGGATAGTCATGCGCTTCCACTCTGATTCCCTCCTCTTAGCTCTAGTAACAACGGGAACCAATTAATGTACATACCCTCTGTGTCAATGCCTAGACCTCCTTCTAATCCCATTAATACATCATGCCAAACACATTCTCCTCCCACATAAAATATCAATCGTGATAATAACGCAAATGCTTACCATTCTTAAAACTTCACTTTAAATTACCAAAATACCTTCCCAAATGCCTTCACTTCCTAAATCACTTATCCCATTTTTAACCCCAATGTCAATACTCCCCAAAACATAGTTCCCACCTACTAAAATTAAACTAATACTGCCCAGAATACTTTGCTAATAAAAAATATGCCTCCTGCTACCCTTTGTGCCACCATAATACTTGCATCTTACCATATAATTCCCCAAAACCTAGAAATTGACCACTATGAGGAGATGAAAAAAGAGTGTAGGTCATCTAAAGACAAACATGCTAAGGGTCTACTGCTAATAAAGGAAGTGATCGCTAAGATAAAAAAACATATAGTTTGCCCAATGCAATAAGGTTTGGTTATGATGAACTTTGCATTCACCCTAATTTGAATTTTCTCGAGGTATTTAAAGTTTCTAAGTTTGAAATATTCAATGGTACTGTAAATCCTACTGCCTACTTGAGAGGACATTGTCACCAAATAGTAGGCGATCATAGAAAATGAAGTATTATTGATGAGTCTCTTCAGTCGAAGCCTAAGTGGAAAGGCCTTAGAATGGTTTACTTCACAAGAACATAAAAAGTGTCCCAAAAAGAGTGCTTTGGCAAGGGATTTTGTTGATATATTTGCCTACAATTTAGAGATGGTTACTAATCGATATTCTTTGAACAATATCAAGCAATAGTCTAATGAATTTGTTTGTGAATATGCCTATTATTAGAAAAAAAGAGGTAGCAAAGGTGCAACCTCCTATGATAGAAAAAGTAATAGTCACTGTATTTACCCAAGATCAGGAGGGAGAGTTTTATGATAAAGTGATATCAGTATTTGTGCTACCTTTGGTTATTTAGATAAGATTGGTAAAACAATTAACGAAGGACTTAGGACAAAAAAGATCAACAAAACCTGTACACAAACTGGATATTTGAGATTCCTAAAGAAAAAAGGGAGAACATGTATTTTGTATCCTTTATTCCTACCAAAAGTCAAAGAAATCTCTTGGGTCCATGATATGCCATGGTTACATGGCACTTTTAATGCTTAAAATCGGAAAACATGCAATTAATTAGGTTTGTTTTGTTAGATATAATGTGTTTTTGGGTTAGTTTTGAGAAAAACTAGGTTTTTAGAGATGAAAAGAAGAAAAGATGGTGAAAAAGTGTAGGAGGATAACTTAAGGGACCATTTATAGACCTTAAGTGGTACCTACGATGGCTGTAGGTCCCTCCATAGGTATCAGAAGAAGAACATCTCAAAATTTGAAGTTTGAAGTTCTTTTTTGATAGTTACAATGGGGCACTTACATGGCATAAGTACCACTTATGCCGTTATAAGTGCATTCATGGGTAGAAGTTCTGCAGCTTTGAAGATGTTTGACATTTACGACACCCACTTATGTGGCATAAGTACCACTTATAGGTCGTTAGTGGTTCAGTAAGTGGTCATTCACCCATTTTTCCTTATTCATTTTAGTTAGGACTTTTAGTGTTTGATGTATTCTATAAATGCTCTTTATTTGTTTTTGTTTTAGTTTATGCACTCTTTCTATTCATAAACATATATTGATTATAAGATTCGACTTTTGATCTTGGAATCCTTTGTTCTTGATTATTAATTTGAAATTCTGGGTTTTCTACTTAATTTTTTTTAAATTAATCTTATGCTTTCATTTATGAATTCCATGGATATTCTTGAAAACATGAGGGGCTAAACCACTTACCTAAGGTTGTGGAAACCTTGGAAAAATAACAAAGCACAGGAAGCATGAGGTCCTTCTAAATCAGTGTTTATGCATGTATTGCGATCTTCTTCAATTTGTATACTTTCTTGACTATTACAGAAAAGAAGAACTTTCTTGTATCCGAGATCATCTTCACAAGAGAGGTTGAGACTAGGAAAACAAGATTACAATAGAAATTTAAGGCACCAACCCTCATGTAATTAAATAGATACCCAAAAGAAGATAGTTAATTTGGGATCAAAGACAAGGGTTAGTAAGGTAACACTCTAAGACTCACAAGGTGAAGACTAAAATTCACCAAAGGCAACCACAAAATAGTTGGTGATATATATCTTGTCAAATTCTGCATGTAGGGCATTGAGATACATAGATTAAGCATGATAACTCTATAGAGTTAGGAAGCTAGGGGGAACACAATCCTAGTATTCATCTCAGACTAATTTCAATCCAAAGAGATCAAGCATCGTTACTACATTATTTTTAGAACAAATACCTCCTTTACTTTTCTGCATTTTTTTGACTATTTCAAAAAACACATATGAGATATTCGACCTATTCCCCGTGGGATTGAACCCAACCTCTATTGGGTTACTATATTTTTCATCGATCATATTATACTTTTTGGAGGTATTGTTTTGGGAGATATTAAATTTTGACATCGTTATTGAGAAATACAGTTATGGATTGATTGATAGAGTTTCTTAAGGTTGTTGGATTTTATTTTTCTATTTTCCTTAGGGTGTACGCCGATGTATGCCCAGTACAAGGAGGAAAGGTAATTCCTTGATTCCACCTAATATAGAGCTTGAAAGAACCTTACAACAAAATTGTAGGATGTCGGAACACGATTGTGCAACTCATAACTAGGAGTAAGATGATCCTCTTCCCATGAATCCACCTCCTTTCCTTGGTACTCAACAGATAGCTACACAAACTACTACACAGTTACTAGTTAAAGCAAATATGAGGAGGGATGCAGCTACCTGCCATGCAGATCAAGAAAGAAAACATAGACAAAAAGCACAACGTCGAGTAGAACTCACTAGAGGTAGAAGAGATAGAGTTCAAATATCTTTAGATTTTCAGTATTTTCTAGAATATGATGATCTGGAGGATGTATTGGGTTATGTTGATCCTATCGATATAGGAGTCATCATTCCTCTAAAACTATCTTAGAGGGTGAAGTTCAATATTAGAAGTGCTGTGATTCAGCTGCTCAATCTTAACTGTGTGTTTCCAAGTTTGCATACTAATGACTTAAATATATGCATCATGAATTTCACAGGGATTTACACTTCATATACTTTACTTGGGGTGAGTTACTCAAGTTGTTCCCATTCTCTCAGTCTAGTGAAGCAACATTATGGCTTGGGAACTACCTCTTGGGTCCATCACTAATTAGAATGACTTGCAAAAATAGTTCTTGGACCAATTCTTCCCACCTTCTAGGATGCTATAGTTGAAGGATGAGATTTATAATTTTAGGAAATTGTTGTCTGAACCACTATATGAGGCATGGTTGAGGTTCATAGAAAATTTGATGATGGTTCCCAATCATAGGAATTTAGGGTAAAATTTGCATGTGATATTCTATCAAGCTTTGAATGTAAATTCCAAAGCTATTGTACCTACTATTAGTGGTGGATCTTTCATGAGCCTGCATTAGTAAGTAGCTTTGAAAATATTATACCGTGTCTCTTATCACTAATAGGGCGGCATACTCAGGAGGTGGAAAAAGACACTGCCACTTATTCTATTGGAGCTTCCTGCGAGTAGAGGATCGTAGCAACTCAAGAAGTTTCTTAACTAAGGACGAAGATTAGGGTACTGACCAAGCAATTTGAAGCTGTGAATGACAAAAAGGTTATTGTTATGGGCGTACAAGGTAAATATCCTAAGCTATATGATGTAGATATCGAGGAAGAGGCAAAGTACTTAGATAGAGAGATGGTGGGTTTTTGAGCCAAATAAAAAGGGTCTACTCAAGAAACTTGGAACTTAAGGCAAGGGAATCTAGGTTGGGACTATTATAAGGATAGATACAGAGATCAAAGTAGAGAAAGATAGTGACAAAAGGCATAAGGATTATTATAAGAAGAAGAGCAGTGCATATGTTTCACCGAGGAACCATGATACTAATTCAAGGATGGATACATTGCTTACTAAGTTGGTTAAGGGTTCAGAGAATCAAGAGAGTTACTTTAAAGAGATTAAGGTAGATATTTCAGACTTGATCCAGAAAGTGGAATCACATGCTAGTACGAGCAAGTAACTTGAGCAGTAATTTGGTCAAATGTTATCTACATTTAATCAGCTTCAACTGGGCACCTTTTAGAGTAATATTATGCATAATCCAAAGAATGACAGTCATAATTTGGCCATCACCACTTGGATTGGTAAGGATATGATTAATTTCTCAATTCCTGTAGTTGATTAAGTTTGAGATGATGTTGTTGATATTGATGATACACTCAAACTAGAATCTAAAAAGTTGGTGAGAGGAGATTCATCAAACAAATTGATGGGTATGGACAAATGAGTTGAGAAGGAAAAAGTTTAGGGGAATGAAGTATAGCCTATATTGAATACTATCCCATGACCTTCCCTACCCGTTCCTCAGAGATTAAAGAAAAAGCAAGAGAAAGAAAAGTGTCAGAAGTCCATGTCAAAGTTGAAGGAACTTTCTGTTAGTATTCCTCTTCTAGAAGAATTAGAGAAGATGATAGGATATGCAAAACTTATGAAAGATATAGTTACAAATAAATGGATGATGAATTTTGAGCCCACTGATAGTATGCACCATTGTTGTATTATTAATTTCCAATCTTTAGTAGAGAAGAAGGACGACCCCAGATCCTTTACTATTCCATGTACTATTAGGTCCTTCAACTTCTTTTGAAATTTGTGTGATTTGGGAGATAATATAAATCTGATGACATTGGTGGTGTACTAGCAATTAGGGTGGGGGGCACCTAGGCCGACGTTGATGAGATTATTGATGGATGACCAGACAATAAAGAAACATGTCGGTAGATTATATGATGTGTTGCTGAAGGTGGTGTCCTAAATATTTCTAGTTTGTTTTGTGATTGTTCACTATGAGGTGGACTTTGTAGTCCCTATTATCTTGGGAAGGACCTTCCAGCTTAGGGCATTGGTTGACATAGAAATACGGTAGATAAAGTTAAGACTCAATGACGATTAGGTAACTTTTACTATATGTTAGTCGATGCAAAAATCGAAGCATATTCGGGTGGTTTATATGATAGACACTATAGATGATGATGCATTGACTGTACCTATTAATAACAGACTTGGGGTTAAGGCAATAACAGTGGTTATCTTGAACTTTAAAATCGATGGTATCGATGAATATAATAAGATGGTTAGTGCACTATATGGCTGAGGTTCTTATTCTTATGCTCCTAAGAATTTATATCTTGATTTGAATAATAAAACAACACTTCCAGCTCATCCATCTATTGAGGATCGATTGGTCTTGATATTGAAGGCCCTTCTATTTGACTTGCAATATGTATTTTTGGGGGCGAACAATACCTTGTCGATCATTATTGTTGCTGATGTATTAGATTCAAAGGTTGAGGCATTGATTCCAATATTGTAGAGATTCAAAATCTACTCGGGATTTGTACTCATAAATTTAGCATGAATTGGATTATGTTCCTAACATCGAGCACCAGTATCATTTTAACCCACCGATGTAAGAGGTAGTGAAAAATGATAATATAAAATGGTTAGATATGGGTATGGTTTAACTCATTGTAGATAGCAAGTGGATAAACCCAATTCAAATGGATGTGGTTTACCCCATTGAAGACAGTAAATGGGTTAGCCCAATTCAATGTGTACCTAAGAAGGGTGAGATTACTGTGGTCTCAAAAGAGAAGAATGAGTTAGTGCCCTTGACACCGGTTACTAGATGGAGATTTATATGGATTAACAAAAGTTGAGCACATGGAAACAAAAGGATCACTTTCCTATGTCGTTCATGGATTAGATGCTAGACAGACTTTCCACGACCTGAGACTACCCCCTAGTCGTAACATGGTGCTTATGGCCACAAGTGACCCCAAGCTAACCCATGATCTACCACAAGTTGTAAGTAATGAAGAAATATAACAAAATCCTATGCAAAATTTATCTAATAAATGTTTAAATAGTCAAGACCATAACAAAAGAGTTTGAAACACATCACTGAAGACATAACTAACCGTTTGATTGTCTAAAGCCTCTAAACATGATAAGTTATTAGGATAGTCCCCAACTAACTCAGACTACCAAAATAAAACATGAACTAAATACTGGAAAGTATGATAAGTAGTATAATTAGTCCTCGACTGATGAGGACTCACCAATACTACAGGTGAGTGGCATACAAACTGTCTAAGTATGATCGGGGAACTGAGCATCCGAACATATGTTATAAGACAACATAGTACAATAGAGAGTATGCGTTCAGTACTTTGAATGTACTAGTATGTGAGATGAAGACTACCTGATATGTATATATACTGTGCATGAATCCATAACATGAATATCGAATGCAAGACCAAGTATAAACATGTATTGAAATGATATAAATAACTGATATATGGACACTTGATCATGCAAAACTAGACCTGATTCAACATGAATACTGGACTGGAATTATGGGATTTATCACATAATCGATGTTCGCCAATATGAGCTAATCGGGGTGTAACCTGTAACCCTTATTGGAAAGGTGTTAGTAACTTGCTATGGGTACCAACACTGGCTATGTGGATCCACTAACTTAATGTCCCAAAGGACTAAGGTGTCAGTCCTCTACTAGTAGGTGACCCCTAAGAGAGTGTCAATCCTCAACTGGTAGGTGACTTCTCATAACCTAGGTTGGCTACATAATTCTAGAACTTAGGGAATTTTACTAAAGGTCTCAGTCCTCTACTGGCGGGTGAGCCTTCATCCCTAGGTTCACTCAGTGCTAAGTCCTATTTCCAACTGAACTAATGCGGATCCTGATGAAAGGCTTAACATGACTGATACTAACATATGCTCATCAGGAGAGTATTCTTAATTAATGATACAAGTATGCTCTAAATGACTTAAAACTTGACATCTAAAACATATATGAATATCAAGGTATTGAGTGTTCATAACCCACCAGCACTATCTAATGCAGACTGATCTTGACTAATATTGAACAATCCATGGTATTAAATAAGTCATGTATAACACCTAATAAATAACTAATCATGATGTAGACATTTACATTATCAAACATATGAAAACATAATTATCATGAGGGACTATATATTTTTATGGAGGAACTTGAGAGTTTAACTTAATAAATTATGAAATTCATACTTCTCATGGAACCTTGAACAAAAAAGAATTAAACTTAAAAATTTGAAGAATTTTGGAACTCAGTGGGTTAAAGGATGCCATTAATGAATATACCACATACCTGAAGTAGATGCCTTGAAGAAATCTTCTTGAAAATCAAACTTTATTGAAGAACCCTAGTTTGCTCTTGAGAGAGAAAGGAATCACCTTTTTGATTCCTCTTTGGTGAAATTGATAATTATGTTATGATTTGGGGCTTTAGGGTACTTTATACCACCCCTTGTGATGCCAAAACTATGTGGGTTTAGATTTTAAGGGAGTGGGAAAAGACATAAAATTCCTTGGGAAAATTTGCAGGAAAACAGACTCCAAGTCGTTACGACTCACCTCATGATGGGTTATGAGTTATTGTCTGAGTCGTAACCTGGGATATTGGGATTCTGGAGACATTCTTTTATGACTACAACTTTCCACCTAACTACTTAATACGACTGAATATGAGTCATTGGGTAAAGTCATAGTCTGAGGCATGATTCTTGGATCCTTTACTGGTCAGGCCACGAGTCCGTGCAATGACTTGTAAGGTCTGACTACGAGTCATGTCCTTGACTCGTAACCACTAGAAGGGGTTCTTGATTACATATTGTTGTCACTATGACTCACTTGTGATGACTCATCACGAGTGGCTATGACTCCTTTCCTGAGTCGTACTCATAGCAGTGTATTAGGTCCTTAGGGAAAACTTTCCACAACTCTTTTCCATGATATCAGATTAAGGCAAGACTTGAAGCATTGAAAAACTAACTTAGTGGCCTATCTTTTAAGGGTTCTAGAGCTTGAAAATTCAGGGTATTTAAATATCTACCCCTTGGGATCATTCATCCTCTAATGAATATAATTGAGTTGGGACACTAAGAAGACTAAGATCATACATGGGACATTTAAAAGTTGAATCATGACTAAATATCTGAAATGTGATGCATGGACTGAACTGAACTCATGAATGAATGCTATGATATGAGCATGGTTAGATAACTGAGATAGAGAATGAGAGAATTGATCTAAAGAATGATTACCTCAAGTTGACTTTGAATTTGTAGAGAAGAGATAAGGACACTTGGCTAGCATATCGTTTTCTGCTTCCTAAGTAGCTAACTTAACGGATTTATTTCTCCATAAAACCTTTACTAAGGCAACTTATTTGTTTCTCAACTTACGAATTTGACGGTAAAGAATCTAAAATGGGATCTCTTCATAGGAGAGGTTATCTTCCATGCCCACACTTTCTAAAAGAAAACTAGAAGCTGGCTCACCAATGCATTTCTTTAGTAGAGAGACACGAAATGTTGGATGCACTGATGCTAACTCTGTAGGAAACTCTACCTCATAATATACCTTCCAAAAACATCTCAAAATCCTATAGGGGAAAACATAGTAGGGAATGAGCTTCCCCTTATTACCAAGCCTCTTCACCCCCTTTATGGGCAAAATTTTTAGATACATAAAGTCTCGAACATCTAATTCTCCTCCCCTCACATCTACATAGGATTTTTAATGCCATTAGGTTGTCTTCAGTCTTTCTTAAATAAACTAAAATTTTCTATTTCCTCATGTACTAAATCTAGCCTTATCAATGCAGCCTCGCCTATATCGAACAAACCAATAGGAGATCTACACCTCCTACTATACAAAACCTCAAACGGGGCCACCTGGGTACTGGAGTGATAGATTTTATAACATGCAAATTCAATCAAATGTAAGTGATCATCCCAAATACCAGTGAAATCAATAACAAAATCCCTCAATATGTCCTCTAAGGTCTGAAAGGTCTTCTCTTCCTTACCATCTATCTACGGATGAAAAGTTGTACTAAGATGAACTTAGGTACCCAGACCCTTCTGAAAAGCCTTTAAAAAATAAGAGGTAAGCTGAGTACCTCTATGTGAAATGATGGTCAAAGAAACCCCATATAATTTTACTAAATCCCTGAGATAGAGTCTAGCATAATCCTCAGCTAAATAAGAAGTATGGACTGGTAAGAAATGGGCTTACTTGGCCATTCAATCTACAATAACCCATATAAAGTCATGTTGATGAGGTGTACGGGAAAATCAAATAACAAAGTCCTTATTCACCTCTTCCCACTTTTAATTGGGGATACTAAATTCTTGAAGTGTACCATTAGGTCTCAGATACTCAATAATTAGAGCACTTAGCTCAAATTCGGCAATATCCTTCATTCATACCATTCTACCAAAAGACTTCCCACAAACGGCGGTACATCTTAGTGGCTCCTAGGTAAATCAAAAATCGGGAACCATAAGCCTCGATTAGCTTCCTCTATCTCAAATCATCCACATTTGGAACACCCAACCTTCCCTGACAATGATGAACACCATCTCCCCCTTGGGAGAAAACCTCAACCTTCTAATCTTGAACTACCTCCTTTAACTTAAGAAAAATGGTGTTTCTATCTTGCTTTTCATTCACTTTGGCAACAAATGAAAATTTTGAACCATTCTGAACCCAAAAACTACCTTTAGATGAATCAACCAACCGAACACCTAATCTAGCCAGCTGATAAACCTCGCGAACTAACTCCTTCTTATCATCCTCAATATGGGCAACACTTCTCATAGACAACCTGCTAAGGGAATCATCCACAATGTTGGCCTAACACGGGTGATACAACACACTCATATCATAGTCTTTCAATAATTCAAGTCATCTTCACTGAGGAAGATTCGGTCTTTCTACGTCAATACATACAGTAATCTTTTGTGATGAGTAAACGCATCCACATGAACCCCATATATATAATGCCTCCATATCATAAAGGCAAGAACAACTATTACCAACTTAGATCATGAATTGGGTAATTCTTATCATGTGGTTTAAGCTGTTTAAAAGTATAGTGTATCACCTTACCTTGTTGTATCAAAATGCAATCAAGACAAATTTTGGAAGCATCACATTAAACCACAAAACCATCTGAATCTTCTGGTAGGGTCAATACTGGAGCAGAAGTGAGTCGAGTCTTCAACTCCTAAAACCTCTTCTCGTAGGAATAGATCACTAAAATTTGACTTTATTCTGAGTTAGTCAGGATATAGGAGAGGAAATAGATAAGCATCCTTCCACAAACCATCTATAGTAACTAACCAAACCCAGAAAACCGTCTGATGGACAGATAGGTCTAGGACAATTCCTCACTACTTTGGACTTTTGGGGATCAACTTGAATACCATTATCAGAAATGATATGACCAAGGAAAGATACTGATCTAAACTAGGATCCTCATTTACTGAACTTTGGTAATAGGTGATGATTCTTAAGGGCCTACAAAATAATTCTCAAATGGTCGGCATACTCACCTTTACTACAAGAATGGATGAGAATGACATCTATGAATACTATGAAAAACTTATCCAGATACTGCTTGAACACTATATACATCAAGTCCAGAAATTTTGTTGGATCATTGGTTAGTCCAAGTGACATAACTACAAACTCTAAGTGACCATACCGAGTTCTAAAGGTTGTCTTTGGAATGTCACATTCTCTGACTCTAAGATGATGATAGCCAAATTTGAGGTCTATCTTAAAGAAATAATTTGCTCCCTGAAGTTGGTCGACAATTCATCAATCCTGGGGAGAGGATACATATCCTTGATTGTGACTTTGTTGAACTATAGGTAGTCAATGCACATTCTAAGAGAACCATGAAAAAAATTGGACTGCCCCATAAGGAAAAAATAGGCTTGATAAAACCCATATCTAAGAGATATTTCAATTACTTCTTCAATTCCATAAGCTCGGTTTGAGACATTCTATAAGGTGGAATTAAAATAGGCTAGGTTTCTAGTAGGAAAACTATTCCATAGTCGATATCCCTTTAGGGAGGAACTCTGGGAAGATCTTCAGGAAATACTTTTGGGAATTTATTTACTAATGGAACTGACTCAAGACGTGGAATTTTGGAACTTGAGTCCTTGACTCGAATGAGATAATAGATACATCCCTTAAAATCATTTTTCTCTCCTTGATGAAAGAGACAAATCGACCTATAGGGACTGAGGTACTACCTATCCATTCTACAACTGACTCATTAGGGAACTGGAGCTACACTATTCTGCTTCTACAATCTACTGAGGCATAGCAAGAGTGGAGCCAATCCATTCCAAGAATGATATCGAAATCGTTCATCTCTAAATCTACAATATCAACTGAAGTAACTTTCTGAGATACTGTGACTGGGTAGTTTTTCTATTCCCATCTGGCTATAATAGGACTATCGACTGGACTAGATACTAAGAAGGGCTCTATAAGAATTTCTGGTCTGACATTGAAGTCTACTGCTATATAGAGAGACACAAAGGACAGTATGAATTTGAGATCTAATAATTCATAAACATGAAGGGGGAAGACTTGTGGCATACCTGTAACCACATCAGGAGAATCCTCCTGAATTTGTTGAGTCAGAAGGGCATAGAGTTGATTCTGATACTGGCCACTGGTTGAACTAGAAGTGGCACCCTACTGATTTGAGTGACCTACTGTTACTACTGAAGAACTAGCCTGACCCTGTGGGTGAAAATCTTTACCCTTTTGAGCAATCCCATATTGTGTGGCCTGGATTTCCACATCCAAAACAAACATCACTGCCTGCAATGCACTCACTCTTGTGGTTCTTATCTCACCTCTTGTAGATGAAGTTAGTGTGATCACTATTCATGATACCCTGGGACTTAATTCTGGTGCTCAATCTCGATGGTCCTGTCTGAACTTAAGTACTGGTGCACTGGCAAAATATAGGGCTAAGGCTGAAGATTTCTGGCAGAATTGAGAATGATTCCCACCATCTGACCTTTGTTGAGAGAAATAGAACCTACTATTTGTAGCCCTTTTATTATTTTTTTTCTTCCTCTTAAGCTTTTCCTCCTTAATCTGAAGCATGAATCATCAATTTGGAAAGGTCCATCTATGTTATGACACAAACAAGGGCCTAGATATGACGGGCATATCTAGCCCAATAGGGAGCGGAGATCGCCCCTACACCTAACCAAATAGAAAACCATACACCTAATGTCAAATAAAGTTTGAACATATACCAAGATAGTGTAAGTAAAGCTCAAAGAATTAAAGATAAGTCAATGGACGATAACTGATAGAAAACAACCAACAAACACCTCCTAAGTCCACAGTAATACACAAAGACTTCTAACAAAACCAAATTCAATAAAGTGTTGGGACATGCCCCGGCCCTGACAATGACAATGACATTGTTAATGATAATGTGAACTCTTAATTCTAATACAAGAATGTAAAATGATGAAATGTTGAAGTATTTTTTAGAATATAAGCTCACCACTTCACCACCAATGACCAATGAACCAAGCCAATCTATCTAATACTGCGGGAAAAAAGTAGAAATATCTCTGGTGCCTGGATCACGTGGGGATACAATGTCTGAAAACAGTTAGTTGGTTGAGCACTAATATGTAACTCTGGGGTACAGATAAAGTAATGACAATTCAAAATTCAATTCAACTAAATGTATATGTTCACATACATGTGTGTATACATATATACTTATATAACATATTGGGATAGGGGACAGGGCTTGACATGCACTTTAAGAATTTAGCCTGGATTGTGTAGCTCAACCGTCATAATATAAGAAGGAACCCATGGGCTATATAGGTCTAGCTCTTCCCTAGCTGGAAGGGCCCTACTAAGTGTTGCTGCATGAACCAGAATATATATATATACAACATGGGAGACTCAAACTACCCAGCATACCAAGGTGACTTAATCACCCAATCATGCAATATAATATAAGGGACTCAAACCTCCCAAT
This sequence comes from Capsicum annuum, assembly GCF_002878395.1. Classification (NCBI taxonomy): domain Eukaryota; kingdom Viridiplantae; phylum Streptophyta; class Magnoliopsida; order Solanales; family Solanaceae; genus Capsicum; species Capsicum annuum. The sequence goes on from NC_061111.1 coordinate 139,383,958, forward strand.
CATATAATTAGGGAGACTCAAACCATCCGATCATTTGGACTCCCGCGTCAGCAACCGCAATTTCTAGTAGCGATCCCTCGGGACCTCCACTTTCACGACTTAGCAACACAACCCTCTTCTAGCCCCATTAAAATATTTATCATAGATTCCCATTAGTTGAACCATATTATACATTAAGGCATATATTGTTGGTATCATCATACCAAAAATACTTGCAAGGTAAAATCAACATGCCATACCAATTATCATCTCTTGGGGAAATTGGCAACCCCCTTAGTTCAAAATAGTTCAATGCACATACTTATCATATTCAAATCAATTCACAATATAGGATTGAGGTTATTACCACTTCAATAGTTAATATTAGCAAAACTGGGGGAAATTACAATCCGCTAGTTTATTCATCATACCCATGCATCAAATTGATTTCAAAACCACCATTTAAGCATAAACAAGGCATATGTAAATATGAAAATCACATAAACAACAATCATTAAAATCCTTCAATCTATGTTCCAAAACCACCATCAAAACCACATGGATAACTATTTAGAACATATGTTTTTACAAAGTAATAGTTGGGGAAGAGTAACATGCCTAATATACTAAGTTTTTATGAAGAGAATTTTACCCTTGAGCCCTTGGATGACCAACTTCTAAGAAACCCTAAGTATCTTGCTTGAGGGAATTTAAAGAGAATAAAGAGAGTCTTTGATGTATTAAAGTGTTAAAATAATGCCACAAAGGTGCTTTATGGGTGTAGGGTCTAAGTGGGTAAAGTGGGAAAATGTCCAAAGTGCCCTCAATTTAAAACTAAAAAATTATTGCTAGCGTCTACGGGTCACATAAAGACCTCATAATGACACATTATGACTCATCACCATGAATCGTAGCCAAGATAGTGTCACTAGGCACACATAATGTTTACCCTACAACTTGTATCATATGACTCGTTAGGCGACACTACAACTCATTGGGTCCTAACCGTTACAAGGACAGCAACACTTGGAACATACACTAGTTTTATTATGTTTGGGACATGACGACTCGTAATGAGTCCATACGACTCATTGGGAGCCACTTATACTCAGAATAGAAAACTTAGCTACACACTGACCAGGCTATGATTTATGGCCTAATGACTCATTACGACTCCCTACGACACATAAGGTGAGTCGTAATGAGGACAGTGAGGATAAGATTTCAGAAATTTTCAATGATGAAAAATCTGAGGTATTGCATTCTCCCCACCTTAGGATCATTCATCCTCGAATAATGAGACAACACATTTAGTTATATGATTTGACTCCAAATAAAATCAAACATACCTTTAACAAAGATAGAAAACAAAGATAGCAAAAAATACGTATACCTCTAGCACGATTATCTAAAGAAGGAAACAAGAATGGGTACTTGGACTTCATTTCCTATTTATCTTTCTAATTCACCACCTCAACTTTATGGTTCCTCCATAGAACCTTTACCAAAGCCATATCCTTAGTCCATAACCGGTGAGTTTTCCGATCTAAAATCTCTACTAAAACTTTTTCATGGGACAAGGAATCTGAGACACACACACTTTCCAAAAGAACGACAAAGAAAGGATCACCCATGAACTTCCTCAAATTCAATACATGAAAGCCCAGATGAATAGAATCCAAACTCACAGGAAATTCCAACTCATAAGCCACATTGCCCACTCATCTAACAATATGATATAGACCAGCATACTGGGGGCTGAGCTTCCTTTTTTTTTCAAACTGCATCACTTCCTTCATGGGAGACTCCCTCAAGAATACCAAATCATCCATGTCAAACTCCAAGTCTGTTTGCCTTACATCCACATAGGACTTTTGGTGACTTTGGCCAGTCTTAAGCCTATCTCGAATCACCTTTACCTTCACCTTTTCCATAGCTTAGTGAACCAAGTTGGGATCTACAACCTATTCTTGCCAACCTCAATCCACCCAATAGAAGACCTATATATTCTACCATACAAAGCTTGGAATAGAGCCATCCCAATACTTGAGTGATAATTATTATTTTACACAAACTCACTGAGAGGCAAATGGTTAACTAAACTACCACAAGAATTGTAACTACCCAAAATCATCTGCCATGTCACGACCCAAATCGGGGCCCTGGCCGTGACGAGCATTCCGAACTATGAAGGCCCAAAACACCCCTATCTATCAGGTAATCATGCACATAATTCATATGATAAAAGAAATGTGAAAGATTCACAGTACTACTGAAACATGGTCATGATTCCAATAAAATAAATAATGGGAAATAATGTCCCACAACATCTATCGGCATCTAAAAATAGTCTTCGAAATCTCTACTACATGACTAAAATAAATAACTGTCTAAAAACTGGAATAAGGCCCCTAGTAGACCTAAAACTATTAAATGATAAATAAACTGCTAGACATCAGGCCTTCCAGAATATAGAAGGCTCACCACTTGTCTCTACAAATCTATCTGAAGAATCTACTAATTTTTTGGACCCCTAGACTGTGCCTCCAAACCAGAGAGGGAAGGGGGTCAATACAAAGTACTGGTACGCAGAATAATCCAAAACAAACTAGAGATTTTTATATAAAATAAATGAGAGTTGTAATAAAGGATATTATTGAAAAATGATTTCAAAAATACATGGGCACAGTATAATGATTTTTCAACAAAAATGCAACACATTTGAGCGAGGTGTACACCTACAATTTCACATTTACACCAACTATCGAATCTCGGTTGCTTTCTAAATTGGAGTATAAGTGAGGGAAAGACATACAAGATCAAACAACAGGGTGTCTCGACCCAATCGATTATGGTAGTGCACAAGATCACAAAGTAGGGCTCCTAACCATAGTCCCAATTTGGGATGACATAATATCAGGTACACAAGATCAGATGGCAGGGTACTAAGTTCTCGAGTCGACAAACATAGTTTCCAGCGTAGAGTCATTTGACTCGTGCTTTCTTCGGGTAACCACCTATCTCACAAAATTAATGCATTAAACTCATTTTAATCAATCTCATGTCATACTCTGTAGGGTATCATCATACCCGACTAGCAAGTCATCAATATCACATTAACTTTCTAGCTTTTCATACCATTTATAACATGCACATATGTAAGACTTTCACACCATTAAATGCATACACCATGGTTCTCAACATGCAATCATTCAAGAAGTTAAATCATTTATGAGTAAGGTCATATCAATTGCAAAAATCATGATCTCAATGGTTCAACACAAGTGTAATATGGGGTATAAATATTATCATGGGAAATTTAGAAAATTCACAACTCATGTACATCGTACCCTTTCAAAATTTCAGGTCACAGGTTCACAATTCAACCATTTAAATACATTCAAACAAACAACCCCATGATATCTCAATATTTCTTTCAAAATCATATATCAAAACATGTTGTTTGAATTAATTGAAAACCCCCATTTGTAAAAAAAACATATATATAATTGTATAAATTTAAAGTCTTGCATAAGTTCCTTTTTGAAAACATGTCCATGAATTTTAGGATAACTCTACATACCTCTATTTATAAAATTAACGGGTGCTTCTTGAAACCTATAATCTGAGGATTTCAAATCTTCAATCGATTTTGAAAACCCACGGTTGAATCTTGAGTTTCTTGAAGTTCTTTTTTGAAACTCTAGAGAGAATTCTGGATTATTTTAATGAAAATAGGGTTAAGTTGCTCAAACATACCCTAAATCCTTTGTTTGGACAGTTTTAAAGGCTAGGGAAAAGTCAAAATTACCCATAATGACTCCTGAATGGAACTGGAAAATTGAACTTAAAAACCCAATTTTAGGTACCACCGCGACGCGCCACAATTGCGGTGGTCCACTGGAATTCGACGAGTGGGAAATTGGGTACCTCCGCAATGTGCCACCATCGCGAAGCCCCACTGGAATTTGAGAATTGTCAATTTGACACTCTCAGCAATGCGCTAGACCCCAAAATGATGATGTTTATGACTTTCCATGGACGAAACTTAGCTAAGAAGACGTCGGGGTGTTATATGCCGGGACGTCACACGGTTCTTAGGGCTACGAGTAACCCCAACCTAACCCTTTCAGCCTATCACTTCTCATGATAACTCATTTAAGAAGGAATGCATAAAACACTAACACTATCATATCGAGTGAAAGGAAATACAAAGGTAATACTCGGTCTAAACGACCACAACTGAAATCTCAATACAACCACAATCTGATAACTAGTCTGACAAAGCCTCTACTACTCCATGAACTTAAGAGCCGTTGGGACAGGTCCCCAACTGACTCAAACTGAACTGAAAGTAATAACATAAACACTCGAATACTGAAATATCTAAAGATAGGTCCTCGAACCATGAGGACTCACCACTGTAGAAATGTAGACGAAGGTACTCTAGAATCACTGACGAAACTGGGATTGGGCACCTGAACCTACATTATAAGACATGTAACACATAGATGTATATATGAATCAGCACTTAGGAATGTACTGAGTATGTGGGGGTGTATATATTTACATAAAACAATATCAATACTTTTTAATCAAATCATGCATGCAAATAATAATGACCCATATGGCTTTAATAAGTCTAAAATGTAAAGCTCATAAATCATGTAGAATGAAGAATGTCACACAAATCTCGTGAGTCATTATACTTTGGCTTTAAAATCTGTGCTCTCCCCTTATTCTCATTACCCATAGGCTAAAAGAAACTTTAACCTATACTTTTAACTCATTCATATGTCTTATGGAGAGTAAAACTTCTTTAATGCTCAAGAACTCATAACTCTTTTGAACTCAAGTCCTTGGAATTCAGAATCATAAAACTTTGAAACATACTTGAAGGAATTTGATTCACTTTAGGAAATTATATCCTTTCAAGCTTTAAGGAAAACATTCTACCTCAATGGAAAGATAATTTAGTTTAGGGAAATAACTCATCTCAAAGCTTTAGAGAAAAATACTTATAATAAGGGAAAATACTTTTAGTTTTAGGGAGTAAATCTGTAACTTTACTATTAGGAAAATAACTTGTATCAAGGGAAAGTATTTTGGTTTTAAAGTAAAATATCTTATCTCGATGGAAAATACTTTAGTTTAGGGAGTTTCTCTTAATTGACATAAACTATGCGGGCTACATAGAGTCAAACATTTTGTCCTTATAAGGAAGAGACCTCACATTGGGGAGAGGCATTATACCCTTGCCAAGGAGTATAACCTAGGTCCAGTGATCACTAAACAAACTCGATCTCGGGCCCAACATCAACTTGGCCTTAGGCTCACTGATAATCATAAACTTGGCCTCAGGCCCAACCTATGGTGGCATGTAGTTTTGGAATAAGAAACCATAGTAACTTACCTGCTTGGTGCTAAATACCACTCCCCTTAGTTTATCTCGCTCATCTCTTGAAAATCCACTTTAGAATAATCTCATGGTTCAAAAGAACCCAATAATCAAATCTGTAATCTCATGTAGTAAAGTAGATTTCAAAACTTAATGACCATCAGGTCAAAATATTTCTCAACAATCTCAGCATACTCAAATCATGGGTGCTCATAGCACAATAGTTCATAAAATCTCAAATCTCAAGTAGGGCTTAATAACCCATAATTCAATCTCAAGTTAAAACTCATCAAAAGCATAATAGATAGCATATAGATTCATAACTCATGTAGAAATCTGAAAATTTCAGCAATTTATCTTGAAATCTCAACATACTCATATACTTCAATGTTTCAAACATTTCAACTATTAACTCTCCAAGGATTAAAATGTTAGGGTATAGACCCAGCTGCAATTTCTCAAGAAAACATGTAAAAATCATCCCATTAGACTCTCAATTAAAGGGAAACATCAAAAGCTTGCAACCAATAACAATGGGTGAAAACTCCCAATTCAATTTCATGTAAAATATCATAAATTGCAGAGAGTTGTAGTTTAAATAAGCCTTTGGGCACAAGGATAAAAGGATTAACCTTGTTCAAAACACCACATACCTTAGATTATGAAATTGGATGTTCAAGCTTGCTCTAAACTCTTTTTCTTACTCTTGAGAAAGGGTTCTTGCAACCTTTGAACTTGGGGAACTCAAATCTCAACTCAATTTGTAGAATCCATGGTGAATTCTTGGATTTCTTGGAGAAGGGTTTTAGATGTGCTCTTGAGAGAGAAACCCTAGCCTTTGGATATTTTGGGAGATAATGAGGCTATTAAGTTCATTTGGAATATATCTGAGGGTTAAAAGGGAAAAGACCCAAAAGCCCCTTTTAAAAAGTACTTAAAAATACTGAACGGGGTCTACGACGGTTGGAGAGATGGCCCATCGCAAGTCCGAAGGTCCATCGGGTCGTCCGTTGCACGATGACCAAAAAAGAGATATACTGCCTCGATATGATGGTCGGATAGATGGTCTTTCGCATGTCCGGTGGTCCATCAGATCTTTCATCGCTCGATGGCCAAGATGAGACCACACTGCCTTAGTAATAATGGTTTCAACGATGGTCCGTCGTAGCCTTGACGGTCCGTCCTCCTGGCCATCACACCTGGTCCAGGAAAGGGAGTTTCTGCCTTGGTCATGACGGTTCGAGCAATGGTCCGTCACAGACTTGATGGTCTGTCAGATCGTCCATTGCACCTGGATAGTTCTGATAACTCTCGATAAAACAACCATAACTTCTCACCCCGATATTGGATTTGGACGAAATTGGTATCGTTGGGAAGCTAATTTAATTCTCTATATGAAAAAAAAGTCAAATTTCAGAAAATTCTATATGGTTTAAACGCCAATCACTTGGGAAGTCACTTCTCAATCTTTTAGAGCCGGAATTAGACTTCACTTGACAAACTCTAAGGCCCGGACTACGAGGGACCTTTATGGGGTCTTACAATAATCTATTATACAGGACCTCAACATTTCTTCTAACATTTTCATCGTCCTCTCCTCTTGTCCATCCGTCTGAGGGTGGAAAGTGGTGCTTAGGTTCACCTTAATCCCCAAAACTCATTGAAAGGAACTCCAAAAGTGAGATGAGAACTGAGTACCTCGATCACATATGATAAAAACTAGAGAGCCATGCAACTTCACAATTTCTTCAAGGAATAGCTTAAAATAGTTCTCCATCAAATAATTAGTCCTCAATGGCAAAAAGTGAGCGAACTTAGTCATCCTATCCATGACAACCCAAATGGAATCAAAGTGATGACGGGACCGCGGGAGACCAGTAATCAAGTCCATATTAATCACTTCCTATTTCCAGACAGGTAATTCAATCACTTGAGACAAACCACCTGACCTCAAGTGGTTAACCTTTACTTGCTGGCAAACCCAATACTTAGCTACAAAATTGGCCATATCCCTCTTGAAGTTATTCCACTAATAAATCTCTCTTTAGTCATAATACATCTACATAAAACTAGGATGAACAATATACCTTGGCTCATGAGCTTTAGCCAAAATACTCTCACGTAATCCATCAACATCGAGAACTTATAGCCTGCCTTGGTAACTCAAAATACCATCACCACCAATCTAAAAGCCATCTCCTTCTGGTGACCCACATTATCCTTTATCTGCATCAAGATAGGATCCAAAACCTGTTTCTTCTTCACCTCAGCATAAAGAGATAACTTCACCCCCTCTTGCAGTATCACACCACCATCCTTATAGTCCAAGAGATAAACTCCAAGACTAGTAAACTGTGAATATCCTTCACCAGTCCTCGTTTCTCCTCATCTATATGAGACAAGCTTCCCATGGACAACCTGCTAAGAGCATTATCAACCACGTTAGCTTTAACTAGGTAATAGTGAAGACTCATGTCATAGTGTTGAAGAAACTCAAGACATCTCTTTTGCCTGAGTTTTAACTCCTTCTGGGCAAACACATAATGGAAACTCTTATAGTCTGAGAAGATGTCAACATTGACTCCATACAAATAGTGATGCAAAACCTTCAAAGAAAAGACCATAGCCAATAACTCTAAATCATGAGTCGGATAGTTCTTCTCATGTACCTTTAACTGCCTAGAAGCGTATGCAACCACCTTGCCATATTGTATCAACACACAACCCAGTTTTACCCAAAATGCATCACAATTAACAACAAACCCATTGGTACCTCCGATTAGAGTCAAACCAGAGCCTAAGTTAACTTATCTTTCAACTTCTCAAAACTAATCTCACAAGCATCCGACCATAAGAAGTTCACTTTTTTCTGAGTCATCTTAGTCACTAGACCAACAATAAAAAAGAAACTTTCCACAAACCTTCTATAATAATCGGCTAAATCCAAGAAGATCTGAATCTCAGTTGGAGTCATGGGTTTAGGTCACTTCTTAACCACCACAACTTTTTGTGGACCCACCACGATCCCTTCAATAGAAACAACATGACCCAGATAGGTTACAACATTTAATAAGAACTCATACTTTGAGAACTTCACATACAACTGTTGATCCTTTAAGGTTAGCATTACAAGGTGGAGGTGATAGACATAATTTACCTCACTCTTACAATACATTAAAATATCATAATAAATACAATTTCAAACAAATCCAAGATTTGACAGAATACCTAATTCATAAGATCCATAAATGCCATTGGGGAATTAGTCAACAACATCACCAAAAACTCAAAATGGCCATACCATGTTTGAAAGACACTTTTAGAAATATCCACTTTCATAATCTTCAAATGATGGTAACCCGACTGAAGATCAATATCGATCTTTGGAAGTGGATACTTATTCTTCAAAGTCACTTTATTCAACTGGCGGCAATATTTACATATCCGAAGGGACCCATCCTTCTTATGCATGAAGAGAACTGGAGCACCCCAAGAACAAAAATTAGGGAAAATAAAACCTTTATCTAGAGCAACTTTTAACTGCTCCTTGAGTTCTTTTAACTCAGCCAAAGCCATTTTATAGAAAGGTATAGAATTAGTATGAGTGTCCAAGAGAAGATCAATCCAAAAACCAATTTCCCAATCATAGAGGACACCAAGAATATCATTAGGGAGCACCTGGGGAAATTCACATACCACCAGGAAAGATTGTAATGAAGGACCTTCGACTCTAGAATCCTTAACATGCACTAAATGGTAGATACACCCTTTGGAAATTAATTTTTAGGCTCTAAGTTAAGAAATGAACCTTCCCTTAAGCACTAGGGAACTACTCGTCAGTTCCGACAATCAAGAGACATATAAAATGAATACAACCAATCCTTCCCCAAAATCACATTAAAGTCTAACATGCCCAACTCTATCAGATCTACTAAGGTCTGTCAACCACAAACATAACCCCTATAGACTCTTTGAGCCACAGTGGAGTCACCCATAGAGGTGGATACAGATAAAGGATCCAGAATACACTCAGGATCAAAACCAAAATGAATAGCCACATAAGGGGTCACATAAGAGAGGTAGATTCATGATCAAGTAAATAATATACATCTAGAGAAAAAAGTTTGACTGTACTAATAACAACATTAGGGGATGCCTCAGAATCCTAATGATAGGAGAGAGCATATAGACAGTTCCAACCAGTGTCAAAGCCAAAAGAAGTAGCACACTTTGGTGCAGGGGACGATGAAGTAGCAACAAAGATCTTATTTTCCCCCAAAAAAACCCTAGAACGACAATCCCTCTACATATGAACAACCTGACCATATTTAAAACACTTGTTCCTCCCTTCTTCGCAAACAACATAATGCACTTAAGCACAAAATTTACAAGGGGGATATGATTGATCTGACTGATCCCCATTAGCCTGAGGCTGCGCACCTTGTGCCTTATATCTACTGTTACTCTGAAAATGGCAATTATGAAATGACTTAGGATAAGGAGCACTAGCCCTAGAGTAGGAACCAGAATTTCCTTATTTCTTCTTATACCACTTTCCAACGTCTCTCCCACTCTACTGGTGACCTCTATCATGATCCTACTACCAAAACTTCTTATTCTACCTTTCACTAATCTCTACTAGCTTTTTTTTTTCCTTCTCCACTTTTTCCAAATACACTACAAGTCTAGAGATGTCCATATCCTTGTTCAATAAGGTGGCCTTTCTTTCCAAGATCAAATCACAGGATAATAAAAAAGCAAACTTCCTCATTCTAGCCCTCATGCTAAACACTAATTCTAGAGCATATCGCGACAACTGGTGAAACTTTAAGGCATACTCTTTTATTGTCATCCTTCCTTGCTTCAAATTCTTGAATTCCTCATCCTTTGACTCCCTCAACTCCTGAGGAAAAGGGAAATAAAGAAAAGAAATAGAAAAATCATACGACAAAGATGACACAATAACATCACCCCTATATTGATCTCATTCCTCATACCACTGATACACCACATCCTTCAACTGATAAGCAGCAAACTTTGCACCCTCCACATCTATAACATGTATTACACAGAAAATATTTTCCATTTCCTCAATGAAATTTTAATGATACTCTTCAAATTTAAAGCTAGTGAAGGTTGAAGGACTTAGTATCAGAAATTGGCCAACTCTAGTAACCTTAGAAGATTGAGCATATAAGCAGCACCCTCAGTCTGAGAGTGCACTCACTGAGTAAGAAAATGAGTTAACATATGAAACTCAATATTAGACACATTAGTTTGAGGTTCCCGAGCAGGGCTAAAGGGAACCAGTGGAACTCCCCCAAGGAAACTAGAAGTAATGGCCCTAGACTAAGTCTAAACTCCTTGAGCAGGATGAGCTCCATCTACATTGTCCTAAGATAGGACAGAAGAATTTTCACGAACATCTGATCTTATGGGGGCATGATCTAAAAAGCTAACATATAGGAATTAATTGAGAATTCAAGATCTTTGACTCTATATCTCAAAATAGAACAACAAGGAAGGGAAATATTCCTAAATTCCTTGTATCCTCTTCCTTATATATGTGTCGTGCTGCATACCTATAAAAGAGACTCCACTTGACACGAATTTATGGACACCTAATGAAACAAAACCTAGGCTCTGATACTAACTTTTTCATGACCCAAACTATGGCCTGAACGTGATAGGTATCTCAAGTCCAATAAGGATCAGAGATCACCCCTGCACCTAACCAAACTGAACACCATACCCCCAACATTAGATGAATTCCAAACATATAATAAGATAGCATAAAAAAAGCTCAAAGAATTCAAGATAAGTCAATGGTTGATAACTGACCAAAATAACCAGCTAATACCACCTAAGTCCATAGTAATCCACAAAGCCTTTCAGTAAAGCAAAATTCAATAAAGTGTCGGGACATGCCCCCCACCTTGACAATGACAATGACATTATTAATGATAATGTGAAATCTCAATTCTAATCAAAGAATGTAAACTGCTAAAATATCTAAGTCTTCCATTAAATGTAACCTCACCTCTTCACCACCAACGACCGACGAACTAAGTTGATCCACCTAACACTACGCTATAATAGTAGAATTATCTTGGGTTCCTACATCATGAGGGGATACAAAATTTAGAGATGGCTAGTCGGTTGAGCACTAGCATGTAACTCAGGGGTAAGGATAAAGTAATGACAATTCAAAATTTAGTTCAACTCAATGTACATGTTCAGATACATGTGTACATACGTATATACTTATATGACATATTGGAATATGGGAAAGGGTTTCACATGCACTTTAAGAAATTAATCTTAATTGTGTATCTCAATCGTGATAACATAAGAAGGAACCCACGGGTTGTATTGGTCCAAATCTTCTAAGATGAGAGGGCCCAATGCATGTAACCGTACTAGCTAGAGGATAAACATATGTACTATTCGAGACTCAAACCTTACAGCATACCAAAGTGATTTAAGCACCCAATCATTTAATATAATATGGGAAACTCGAACCTCTCAATAATATAATAAGGGGGACTAGAATCACCCGATCATTTAGACCCCTGTGTCGGCAATTGCTGTTTTTAGTAGTGGTCCCTCAGGGCCTCTATTTTCATGACACAGCTACACAACCCTCTTTTAAGCCCTATTAAAACATTTATCACATGTTCCTATTAGTTGAACCATATTATAAATTAGGTCATATATTATTGGTATCATCATACCGACCACACTTGCAAAGTAACAACAACATGACAAACAAATTATCATCACTTAGGGAGATTCACAACCGCCTTGGTTAAATTATACATTAGCTTGGGGAGTTGTACAACCCACAAGGTTCAGTTCAAAACCATTATGCTTTATTAGCCTTTCTCATTATTCAAAAGTTCAAAATAGTTCAATGCGTATATTTTTCATATTCAAATCAATTTCACAATATATGGTTGAGGTCATTACCATATTTAATTGTCAATATTTGCAAAATGGGGAAAATCTCAATCTCCTAGTTTATTGATCATACCCATGCATCAAATTTATTTCAAAACTACCATTTAAGCGTAAACAGTGCATACGTAAACATGAAACATCACATAAACAACAATCATTCAAAACCCTTAACCCATGTTCCAAAACCACAATAAAAACCACATGGATAACTATTTAAAATACATGCTTTTACAAAGTAATGGTTAGGAAAAGTAACATGCCTAAGATACCAAGTTTTTATGGAGAGAATTTAACCCTTGAGCCCTTGGATGACCATCTTTTTTAAAACCCTAAGTATCTTGCTTGAGGTAATTTAGAGAGAATAAAAAGAGTCTGATAAGTTGAAGTATTAAGATAATGAACCAAAGGTGTTTTATTAGCGTGGGGCTAAGTAGGTAAAGTGAGGAAATGTACAAAGTGCCCTCAATTTAAAACTAAAAGATTATTGCTAGTGACTATGGGTCACACGATGACTCATAACGACATGTTACGACTCGTTAGCATGATTCATAGCCAGGACAGCATCATTAGGCACACATACTATTTACCATACAGATTGTATCATATGACTTGTTACGGGAACCAGGAGTCATTGGATCCTAGTTATCACCAGGTCATCAACAATTGGAACATACACTGGTTTGATTATGATTGGGATATCAAGACTTGTATTGAGTCTATACGATGACGCAGCCCAAACCAGGGCCTTGTCGTAATATGAAATCCTAAGACAAACCGGGGCCTAGGACCACCCCCATTACCTAACCCAACCACCATTATCTAATCTTAAGTCAGGTAAATTCTGAACATATAACAAGAGAGCATAGCATGCCATGTGGAGACTCTAGGATAATTCTATATCCAAGACCAACCCAATCAAGTCCAACCACCCAAAACCAACCAACCAAAGCAGAAACCATAAACCAAACCAAGTGAAATAATAATCCAACGTATGTATATATATAAGACATAAAAAATCTATACAATACCTAAGTCTACAATTGTCCATACAAAGCCTCTAGACTAACTAAAAGAATACCCAGTCGGGACATGCCCCTAACCATAGCCAAAACCAAAGTCTATGAAAGACAAGAAATACCTATGAAGTAACCTATGACATGAAATAAATGCCTTTCAAACTATGGAAGCTCACCACTTTAATCCAATGTATGATCCAAAATCTGATCACTAAGCAAGAGCAATAGAATGGACAGATCCTAAATAGTATAAGTATATAGTCGCCAGTAGACATGTTAGCAGGTTAACACTAGCATGCACTCAGGATAGGGATAAAATAATGCCATTTATAAAACCAAGTAAAACCATAAAATGCATACAACCATACGTATATATAAGTGCTAGGAAAGGGAGCCGAGTTATGCATGCCTTTAAAACCTTTACCTGGGATATGTAACCATACTGTTTAACCACACCCATGGGCCATATCAGTTCAACTCCCCCTGCCAAAAGAGTCCCAGTGCATTCAGCCGCACAACTAGGAAATATCCCTGGGATGAGTAGTACATCCCTATAATATAAATATGATACTCGCACATGGCCATCGAAGATCGATAAATTTTAGTTCCCCCAGAACCTCCACTTTCTATGGCTTAGTTACACATCCCGCCATTAATGCCCATATTAAAACCAAGTCCAAACAATATAATTTCCATTTATTAACCAAGGCCAATTATTAGTGGTATCATCATACCACCCCTTACTTGCAAGTAATATCCATGGCCAAATAATTTAGTTTAAGGGGACCTTAGGTGCCCTTCCATATACTATAGTAAATCCATTTGGAAGACATCCATGTTCCCCACAAGCATAACCATTTATCCTTTATCATTTCCAAACTATTTAAATCAGTTTAGTTAATGCATTCACTTGAAGAATTTCTATGTATCCCCAAGGTTTTCAAAATAGACCAACCATGACCACTACTAACCTTTACCTCTTAAACCATTCCAAACCAATTTAGACCATACAAATCATTACCATTTAAACCATGTAAAACTGTCCAAAACCATTTAAGTTTAATTACCAAACCAAACCAAACCATGCAAGAGTTCCAATGAAAGTTAAACAATAGGGTTAAAACATCTTTTGAGATATTTTATCAAATATGTTGAGGGCATTCCTTTACTAAGACCAAAACCAATACAGAAACCACTATAATTAGGGTTTCTCAAGACCCATTAGTTAAACCATAACCAACAACCAACAACATATACAAACCATTATCAAAAATATGTAAAAACATAGTTTATACCAATACCAAACCATATGCACAAAGACCCTCAACAATATTTCGAAATCCACCATTTAAGATTCATAAACCAATTTTTAAAACACAATACAAATGCCTTTATCTTAAAATAATAATGAGGTATGGAGTACATGCCTTATTTAAGAAGATTAATAGAAGAAATCTTGACCTATTAGCCTTTTGTAGAGTACTTGTGAAACCTTAGCCTCTAAGCTTCCAACAAAGTGTTTAAGAGAATATTTGATGTGTTATGATCCTTTTACAAGTGTTATAGAGGGACATATGGGGTTATATAATGCGAGGAAAATAATTTTTAGGAGTAGGAAGTGTCCAAACTACCCTTGACTTAAAAATAAAAACAATCCAAGCTTAGGGGTATGACTCCCCCTTACCACCCATAACTAAGGGTACGAGTAAGACCCCAACTCGTATCTAACCTTGCCAAGACCCTACATACTAGTTTCTGTACGACTTACCCTTTGTAACTCATACCTAAGGGTATGAGTTGTAACCTTAATCATATCCTTTAATCGTATGTAGGGAAGACTCCATAAGACCAAGACCTTAGGCAATATACGATTAGGCCTTACACCAATCATATCTTTCTACATGATCCATACCCTAAGGAGTCATATCTTGGGTAGTACCTAACCCAAACTTACTGCCTAAGGTACAATTAAGCTACCACGATAGCCTACAATTCATGAACAAAGGGTACAAGTGACTCCATTGAGTTATACCAGGCCAAAAGGGTTCAAAATGTAGGAAATTTTCAAGGTTCCAAATCCTAGGATGTTTCTACGACTAGTTGGGAGCCAGTTAAACTCAGAATAGAAAACTTAGCCACACACACTAACCAGGCTACAATTTGGGTACTTATGATTTATTAAGACTCCTTGCGACTTGTAATGGGAGTCGTAGTAAGGACGGTGAGGATGAAATTTTAGAAATTATTAAGGACCAAAAATCTAGGGTGTTGTGTTCTCCCCCTCCCCTTCTATTAGGATCCTTTGTCCTCGAATGTTGAGACAAGGCATTTATTAGCACGATTTTACTCCAAGCACAACCACACTTACCTTTAAATAAGATAGAGAACAAATATATCAAGGAATTCACCTATCCCTTGCACGATTATCCAAAGTACAAAACAATAATAAGTAATTGGACTTTATGTCCTCTTCAGCATCCCAAGTGGTCTACTTAACTTTATGGTTCCTCCATAGAACTTTATCAAAACCACATCCTTAGTCCGAAACCGATGAATTTGTTGATCCAAAATCTCTATCGAGTCTTCTTTATAAGACAAAAAATTTGAGACACCCACACTTTCCAAAGGAATGACAAAAGAAGGATCATCTACACACTTTCTTAACATCAATACAAAGAAGACTGGATGAATAAAACCCAAACTCGAAAGCAATTCTAACTCATAAGCAACATTGCCCTCTCATCACAAAATACATTTTGGACCAATATATCAGGGATTGAGTTTTCCTTTCTTTCCAAACCACATTACTCCCTTCATGGGAGACACCTTCAAGAATACCAAATCATCTACGTCAAACTCCAAATCTCTTCTCCTCACATACATATAGGACTTTTGCTGACTTTGGCCAGTCTTAAGCCTATCCCAAATTACCTTCACCTTCTCCAAAGCTTAGTGAACCAAGTCCAGATAATACAACCTATTGTTGCCAACCTTAAACTACCCAATAATAGACCTACATATCCTACCATACAAAGCTTCAAATGGATCCATCCCAATACTCGAGAGATAATTATTGTATGAAAAATTAATGAGATGCAAATGGTCAACCCAAAGACCACCTAAATTGATTACAAATGATCTCAACATAACTTTTAACATTTATATTATCCTTTCTGCTTGTCCATCTATATGAGGGTGGAAAACGGTGCTAAGGTTGACCTTAGTCCATAAACCTCACTAAAAGAAATGCCAAAAGTTAGATGAGAACTAAGTACCTGTAATGCCTCGAGTCTTTACCTCAGATGCTACACGATGCTCATAATCCCAAAGGACCACAAACTAACCCATGATTGGTACCTACTGTAATAGCTAAATAATAATACAGTAAAAATGTGGAAATTAGGCAAAAAATTTCCATAAGGTTCAATTTTGAAATAAAACTGAATACAGTATAGCAATACCAAAACTGAAACTTCTGACTAAAAATACTCTCGTCTAAACAGCCTCTAAATTGTCTGTAATATAGAGTTGATGTGACAAGTCCCCAACTAACTCTTACTACTAAAATAAACTAAAATTCTAATCATTACTAACTCTGACTGCTGAAGATCTGAACTTCTAAGGGTGGTCGGGAGCTTGTATTTTTGAACCTATGCTATAATACATCATAGCGCAAGAGAAAAGAATGTGTCAGTACTTTGAATATACTGGTATGCTAAGTGAGGTAGGCTGAAATGCATTGGTTCATATGCATGAATAATACTGACTGATTCACATGAATGTAACTAAGTGAGAGTACATGCATAGATACGTAAATTGTAATTGAGATCATGATAACACTGAATACTGAGTGTGAATACTAATTAACTAATATCTGAGTATACTGATATAAAGTTACTGATAATTGAATGACTGTATCTGATAGTCCTTGTTTTGTGAGCTGAGTGACTGTGTCTGATAATCTTGAATCTGTAGAACTAAACTGAGTCTCAAGTCTTGAATCTGTAGAACTAAACTGAGTTCTATATTGAGACTGAATCTAAAACTGAGACCATGGGAGGTAATAATCTAACCAATATACTCCTTTCTGACTAGATTGGGGTCCAACCTGTAATCCTAGTTAAAAGGGTGTCAATACAGTGCCATGGGTAAATATAAGCTGAGTCATCTTCATCTGGCAGGTGCTCTGAACGAGATTGTGGTACCCTCAACTGGTAGGTAGATCACCTTATCAACCCTCAACTGTCAGGTTAATGTCTCAACTTATACTGGCTACGTAGTTCTAGAACACAAGGACTGTTTTTAAGGCTCACAGCCTCTACTGGCAGGTGAGTCCCCATCCTTGAGTTGACTTAGTGCTGAATCTTACTCCCAACTGAATAGACACTAGACTAATTTCTAAACTAATCTAAGCTGGACTAAACTGCTACTGATCATACTGTTCAACTGAACTAAACTAAGTTCATTGAGTTTTTTTGATTGATAGAATACTACTAAATTCTGTCAACTGACTGAATTTACTGAGGTTTGATCGTGACATAATTGACACTATCCTGACATTGACCATTTCTCTAGGTAATCAGCTAAATTGTTAGCTATTAAATACCCCCAGGAATCGATAGTATAAATAATAAGACATGGCATAATCTTGAAATATGGTAAATAACTACTGGATCATCATTCATTCATTGGGACATTCTTGCAAACACTTGTATGACATAAACTTGAATACATGCTAACATGATATAATTTCATTATATACTTCTCATGAATAACTCATCAAACACTTGGAAGGAATTGTATATGCACATAGTACTAATCAACATAGGAGCACCACAATTTCAAGGCTTTAACATGATTTCACATGATAATACATACATAATAGTTATTTTTACATAAATCTTGTACTTAATCATGGAATAGAAATCCAATCAGCATTATAATCATGAATACATTCTAATCCAAATCATGGAAAGCATAAAATCAAGCTACTTGAAATTTAAAATAGTTTCTTGGACTCCAAGGGTGGAAGGAACCCTTAGATGAACACTTGACATACCTCGGTTGCTAAATTTGTGAAGATTAATGGTGGAATCTTGAGCCTTGAATTTTAAATTTAATCTCCTAGGGTTTTTGTTCTTGAGTACTTTGAGAAAGAATGAATATAATTTTCTATTTAAGGGCTAAATCTTGTGTTATAGGGGCTGAAAGACATGGAAAAAAGACCTAATTACCCCTAAAGACGTGGCTTTTTAATGAATAAAAATTGAACCACCGATGCACAGACTGATGCACCGCATCGTTGGCATCGATGCGACAGCCAATGCGCCATGTCGAGTCCATGTCGATTCACTGGAAATTGCCACTGGGTGCCAAGAAAAGTATTGATTGACGCAATGGCCGATGTGCCACGCCAAGATTGCATCAATACACTATTTTAGATTCCCAAACATGATTTAAAAGAGGTCCAAAAAATACAAAACTCGGTCCAAAAAATACAAAACTCACTCGAGAACACCTACTGACATTTCTGATCATGAATTAACCTAAAGATTGACATTTTAAGGTCATAGAGGTGGTAAAATAGAGTTTCCAACTTACAAAGGCTAAAATGACACTAAGTTTTAATTCTTAGCTAAATGTTTCTAAGTCTAGGACCCCTTAGCAAGCTTAATATGTGGCCATATTTCAACCATAAGAGGGCCACATCCTGTAATTAATATATGGCCAACTCAATACTCTTAGTAGCAGCTACCCCTATAATATCTATAGCTTTCTGCACCTGATCAAGAAACTCCTGAGGGTCCTCATCTGACTTAGACCTAGTAAAAGATAGAGGGTTCATTCGGGGTGAAATCCCAAATCCTGGTTGCAGCAGTGTTGGCCACTGGGTTGGAGAAAACATCAGATGGACGTTCATTCTGAGCTACCACAAAATAAGCTAGGGTGTAAAAAGTTTCTCTGAACTCAACATGTGAGACGTGTTTGCCCAGAGGATCTGGATGGATGGACTGGGGTTTTGGTTGGTCTCCCGTTCCTCTTTCCATAGACCTTTGGAGGCATATTTTTTAAATGGAAGAGAAACTTCGATTAGACAGTGAGTTTAACTAGATCTCATGCTCACTTTCACGACATAAACACCGAAAGAAGGGAAACTTTTCCTAAAACACCTCCCAGACTCCTTTCCATAAGTGTGGCACGCTACACACCCATGCATAAGATTCTACTAGATGCGAATTTTAGAATTCCTAGGACTCTGTTGAACTTTAGGCTCTAATACCAAGTTTCTAATGCCCTGAGTCTATATCTCGAATGCTATACGATGCTCCTAATCCCATAACTTAGGCTCTATTAAACTTTAGGCTCTGATACCAATCTAACCCATGACTAGTACCAGTTGCAATAGCTGAATATTAATACTATAAATATGTAGAAATTAGGCAAAAACTTGCCATAAGGTTCAATACTAAAATAAAACTAAATACAGTATACCAATACCAAAACTGAAATATCTGTCTGGAAATACCCTAGTCTGAAAAGCCTCTAAACTACCTGAAATATTGAGTTGATGGGACAAGTCCCCAACTAACTCTTACTACTGAAATAAACTAAAATAATAATCATGTCCTTGAACTATGAGGACTTACCACTAACTCTGAGTGCTGAAGATTTGAACAGCTAAGGATGCTCGGGAGCCTATGCATCTGAATCTATGATATAAAATATCATAGCGCAAGAGAAAAGTATGCGTTAGTACTTTGAATATACTAGTATGGTAAGTGAGGTAGGCTGAAATGCCTGGGTTCATATGCATAAACAATACTGACTGAATGATATGAATGTAATTGAGTGAAAGTACATGTATGGATATAAAAATTATAACTGAGATCATGATAACACTGAATACTGAGTCTGAATATCGATTAACTGATATTTGAATATATTGATACTAAATTACTAATAAGTTAATGACTATATTTGACATTCCTGATTATGTGGAACTATACTGAGTTTCGTACTGAGCCGAGTAACTGTGTCTGACAGTCCAGAATCTGTAGAACTGAACTAGTTCTATACTGAGACTGAATCTAAAACTGAGACTATGGAAGGTAATCATCTAACCAACATGCCCCTTTCTGAATAGACTGGGGTACAACCTGTAATCCCAGTTGGAAGGGTGTTAGTACTATGCCATGGGTAAAGACAAGCTGAGTTACTCTTATCTAGTAGGTGTTCTGAACGAGATCGATGGTACCCTCAACTGGTAGGCAGATTACCTCATCAACCCTCAACTGGAAGGTTTATGTCTCAACCTACGCTGGCTACATAGTTTTGGAACACAAGGACTGCTTCTAATACCATAGTTCCATACCTCCTAGAAGAGACATGACAAGCTCGTTACGAAAAGACTTATTTATGTCAATTTAGCCAACTTTTTATTATTAAATTTAAGGTGAGATAGATGGTCTACCACTTGGTACTCATAGCATTTTATATCTTTGACCTTGAAGTCAAATTCATAAAGCAACAATATCCATTGATTGACCAGTTTGGCTTCCTTCTTTGCCATCAAGTACCAAACATCAGGGTAGATGGAACGCATAATTACTTTAACACCCAATAAGAAGGCATTAAACTTTTTAAATGCATAGGTTATAGCCAGCAATTCTTACTCCATTACCGTATAGTTTTTTTAGCATTATTCAAGTACTTACTTGCATAATATACAAGGTAAAAGAGCTTGACCTCTCTTTAGACAAAAATTACACCCAATCCAATTCATTTACATCACACATGAGCTCAAATGAAATTAAATTCCCTCACACAATGTCCATCAAAGTCAAACTTGACTTTTATTCCAAGAAGCTTACACATTGGATGGGCTTTATTTGAAAAATCCTTCATGAATTGTCGATAGAAGCCGACATGCCCTAAAAAGATTTTTACACCCTTAATGGAGATTGGAGGTAGCAATATCGCAATTAATTTTACTTTTTCTTTGAAAAATTGAATGTGTTATCCTGGTGTCTTATGCCCAAATACAATTCATTCCTTTACCATGAAGTGGAGTTTTTCCTAATTTAGAACATGGTTTCTTTCAATCACCTTTGGATAACTTTTCCCAAATGCTCAAAACAAGCTTTAAACACATCACCTACTACCAAAAAGTCATCCATGAAGGATTCATTGTGTCTATCACCATGTCCAAGAATATTGTCAACACGAAGTTTTGAAATATAGCAGTAACTTTACATAACCCATAAGGTATATGCTTGAAAGAAATATGTCATACAGAAATATGAAAGTTATCTTATTTTGTTATTTAGAGGATCTTGAGATTTTGTTGTACTAGGAATACCCATAAAGAAAACAATACAAACCCCACCCTGCCAAATGATATAATAGTTTATCCATGATAGGCATAGAGAAATGGTCTTTTCCATCCATGAGTTGAGTTTTTGATAATCGATATGTACTCTCTAACTCATAACTGGACTAATAGAGACAAGTGCATTATTCCATTTAGGAACCATCATAATTCCTCCATTCTTCGTCATAAATTTCACCAAGCTCACTAAAATGCTTCAAAGATTGGATACACTACACCTATATAAAGCCACTTAATGATCTCCTTCTTAGCACCTCTTGAATTTGAGGATTTAATTTTATTTTATTTTCCAAACTTGTAACACATTTGGGATTTAAATTAATTTTATGATTGTAAATACCAGGAGGGATCTTGATAATGTTGGCTATATTCCACGTAATCGCCCTTATGAATTTCTTTAATAGTGATTTGAAAAATCCTCGACTTGACATAATAACAAGTCCATCATTATAATGAATGGCAAGGTTTTATCTTGCCTCAAGGATACAAATAGAAATTTCTAAGGGAGTGGCTTGAATTTAAGTTGTGGAGAATTCACTATTGATGGTTTGGCGAGAGGACTCAATACTTTAGATCAAGGTCAAGTTCAAATAGGTTTTTGTCATATGAACCAAGGTCGGTCAAAGAAGATACAACCTTATCATATCATTCATACATAGTCTCTCCTACAGTTCCATAAAACAACCCCGAATGGCTTTCTTATATTATTCACATCGAATACATAGGTAACCTTACCATCAATTACATTGATAACCGAAATCAGTTGCAAATATTGAGGTTGCTTTATGGACTTGCATACATTAAAGGTCACTTCAGCACCGTTAACCCAAAATTTTAATTCACCACACTCTACATCAATGAGTTTTCTTATAATAAGAAAAAAGGCCCTACTAAAAATTATGGAGACCTCATAGTCGATATCACAATATAGAATATTAAAATTGGCGGGGGATATGGATCAATAAACTCAAACAATAACATCATAGAGGACTCCGACCGATCTCTATATGGATTAATTTTCCATCAAAAGCCTCATATGGTGGCTTTAAAAGTTCCTAAGACTAACTTTTTAAATATAGCCTATGGCATCAAATTTATGCTCATAACTAGATCACATAAAGTTTTATCAAATTGATAAAATCCAATAGTACAAGGAATGGTAAACACTCCAGATCATCTTTCCTTACCATTATTTTACTAGAAATTATCACACTACAATTGTACAATACTTCAACTATTTCAAGATCCATGATTCTTATTTTGGTTACCAAGTCCTTCTTAAACTTGGCATACCGGTATTTCAAGAAAGCCCTCTAGTAATCGGATGTTTACGGACAAATTTTTTAACTTTGAGAGACTTTTTAAATGTAGTATCATCCTCCTTGTTCTTGAGTCTTTGGGGGAATGGAGGAGGATAGTTGTATTTCAAGAAATTAGAATTTCTTTTGATTTTGAGACATTTTCATTGATCACTTGTTTCTCTTTATTCTCAACCACCTTCTCAATTTCCCCCAATTTTTAAACATTTGAATCTTTAGGAATAGAAACTTATTCACTTGGATTTTTAACCCTTTTTCTTTTTACACTTGCTTACTTTTCAACTATCCTACATTGGGGTCTTCATCGAGATCCACTACCTTACTACTAAAAGTATTTCCGCTCCAAGTGACAATGGTCATATGATGAGAATAATTCTTGGGATTTTTCATGGTGTCACTAGAGAGACCTTACTTTTGCCTTGGATTAGGTGAGCTGATATTTCGCTCAATTTTATCTCAGGTTATTTAATCAAATCCACATGGGAAAATGGTCATTTGTTTAATTAATAGGAGTCATTCTTAATTTCCTTGTGCATCTGTCACTCCCTTCTACTCTAATGAGAATTATAGCAAGAACATCTTTCCTTTTTTTAGATTTTTAGATCTATGAAGGTGGAATCTTTGCCCTTTTGTCTATCATAAGGTGGGACATATCTATCACGATCACACTCTTCATCCCTCTAATCATGATCGTTCTCTCATTTCTTTTCCCTTTAATCATGATCACGGTCACGATCTCTCCAATCTTAATCTTTTTCTTCTAATATCTATGTCTATCCTTCAGACATTGATTTCTTTCTTTCCTTTGATAGATAGGTCAGGAAACCCCCATTTGATTTGACAAAAAATGGATCTCTTTATCAATTGAATTAGTATCATTGTCCTAATAAGCTTTATTTCCTTTTTAATCCATGAAATTAATCATTTTGGTGATTGGCCCTCGAAAGTTCTTTGTAAAGAGATTTATTTGTGTAAAAATTATGGCCATGTTTTCATATCTCTCTTTATTCTTTTTACTTTGTTGTTGGATTTCACAAGACACGGATGGAGCCCTTATGCTAGCTGGACAATCTTGTGTGTGCCAGACACAATTATGCTTTGTTGTTTGGTCAAGCAAGCCTATAGCAATCCTAACTATTTAGTACATCATAGACCTACCAGCTAAGTTCTCTGCTACAGTCTTATTCAAAGAGTCCAAGGATCGATAGAAGATTTAATGCAACATCTTGTCTGGCCGTTCATGGTTAGGGAAATCACTTAGCTTCTTAAATCTTAGCCATGCTTTATATAGAGCTTCACCAATTACTTGGCCAAAATTTGTCATCACATCTTAATGTTGATGCATATAAGATGGAGGAAAGAACAAATCAAGAAAGGCTTATGCTCGCTTAACCAATAAAGTGATGGACCCTTCTAGAAACTCCCCTAAACAAGTTACTATCTCTCATATCAAATAGAATTAGACAATGACAATTGAATAGATTCTCAAGAGATTTTTTCAATGTCAAAAGGGGTGAAAACATCAATGAAATTCTTTAAGTGCATGTTTGTGTCTTCATGTGGTCAACCATTGAGCATTGACTTTATTTGAAGCTAGTGAAGCATAATGATAGTGACATGGAAAGACGCATTCCCTACCACAGGTGGAAGGAAAATAACACTAACACTTCCAGTGTACACCAATTGGTCATCATCCTCAAATTTCCCATCATAAGTCATATTCTTTGTTGTTGGTTTCATAAGACACGGATGGAGCCCTTATGCTAGTTCGACATCTTGTGTGTACCAGGACTAATTTTGCTTTGTTGTTTGGTGAAGCAAGCCTGTAGAAATACTAAATATTTAGTTCATCAAAGTCCCACCAGCTAAGTTCTCTCCTATAATCGTATTTAAAGAGTCCAAGGACCGTAGAAGATTTGAAGCAAAAACTTGTCTGGTCATTCATGGTTAGGGAAATGAATTAAATTCTTATTAAATATTAGCCATGCTTTATATAGAGATTCACCAATTACTTGGGAAAAGTTTGTTATCACATCTTAAAGTTGAAGCGTATAAGATGGAGGAAAGAAACTATCAAGAAAGGCTTATGTTTGCTCAACCAATAAAGTGATGGACCTTTCCAAAAACTCCCTTAACCAAGTCACTGCCTCTTATATCAAAGAGAATTGGAACAATCACAATTAAATAGATTCTTGAGAGATGTTTGCAATGTCAAAAGGGGTAAAAACATTAATGAAATTCTTTAAGTGCATATTTGTGTCTTCATATGGTTGACCATCAAACATCCACTTTATTTGAAGCACGTGAAGCATGATACTAGTGACATGGAAAAATGCATTCCCTACCGTAGGTGGTAGAAAAATAACACCAATGCTTCCAGTGTATACCAATTGGTCATCATCCTCAAATTTCCCATTATATGTCATGACATCATTATTATTTTAACTAATATCTTCATATTGGCTCATATTCTCACCTAAACAAACAAAAACAACAAACAAAGTAAATTCAAACTACGACAAACACAAGTGAATCAAATCACTACAAAAAATGAACATAGGTGCCATCTGAGACCCCAACAACTGATGAGTCCACACATGGTGCCTATTTTACAACCCAAGACTACCCCTAGTGGTAACATAGTGTTTAGATCACAAGTGACTTAAAGCTAACCCATGGTTTGGAAAAATAGTAAGAAATATCAGTTATAACATATTAATCAACATTTATGCCAAAGATGAACTTGACTAATATAATAAATATCTAAAGGAAATCAAATCATCACTAAGAAGTTGTGAGATCAAAACTGAACATCTAATAGTATGTCTGAAAAGCCTCTACTATGATGAGTTATTGGGATATGCCCCAAGATATTTCTAACTATCTACGAACTGGAAACGACAAAGAGAAAATGAAATAAAAATCTGAATCTAGTCCTCACATGATGAGAGCTCACCAAAACTGCATGATATGGGATGAGACAGTCCTAAGCACAATCAGGAAGATGCGTATCCAAACCTATATTATGAGACAATATAGCACAAAGTAAGTATGAGATTAATGCTTTGAATATACTGAGTATGTGAGATAGGGAAATAACTAACCTGAGCTAAACATAGAACACATAACATGATAGCTAGCGCAAGACCAGGTAATGAACACACGTTGTAAATTGATGTTCAAAAGGACTAAAATGTGAAGCCAAATATGACGGTTAACTTTTTAGAACCTACAGTGACACCATAGTTAATGGGACTTAAGGAATTTTCCTAAAGGTTTGAGCCTAACTAATGGATGAGCCTTTTTCCTGTATCCGCTCAGTGCTAAGTACTACTCTTAATTGAATGACACTAAGAATAGTAAAGCTCACTTATTGTAATAGTCTGATAACTGAAAATAAATATATTCTTTGAAAGAATTAAAAACATGTAAATTGGGTAATATAGCATCCAATAACATATGCATGAAATCTAGGTCATCGAGTGTTCATAACCCTCCATCTCTGAAGAATGTAACTAATATGTCAAATTCACAAACAGGATGAATAATAGAATACAATAATGCAGGTACAATAATCATGGATTTCACCATGTAACTAGTTTTGGGGATCATAATAAAATAATAACACTTGAATTCACTAAAATAGATATTATAACTCAATGACACCAAAAGACTGAGATATTAACGAATCTACGAAAATCCATTACCTTGAGTTGTAAAAAAAGAATTGTACTAGAGAATTAGGTTAACTTTGGGAATCAATGAGTGATAGGGAACCAAATTATGAAATCCCACATACCTGGAGATGAGAACCCTGAAGAATTCTGTGAAGTTGGATGCATGAGAAAGATAAATCAAACTAGCCTCGGGAAAAGGGATTTGCCTCTTTTTCTCTTCTAAAACCATGTTTCGTATAAAATTCTAAGTAATTAGAGCTTAGGATTTTATTAACCCCAATAATGAACCTTGGATTCCCAAAACAACGTAGCTTTCATATTTTAAAATAAATTGCACCCACCACAACTATCATAACCCCCAACCCCCCCCCCCCCCCCCGGTCTCCCCCACACCAAAAAATATATTTTTTTTAAAAAAAAATAAATTAAAATAAATTTGTATACCCCACCCTATCCCCTGCCCTTTTCTTTTAAATCAAATGATTTTAAAAATAAAAAATAAAAAAATACAAAATTTTTTTGGCCCCCTCCCCATCCCACCCCCTCCACCCGTACCTCAACTCTGACCCCACACTACCACACCCCTACACCCCAATATTTTATAGAAATGAAAAAAATAAAAATATTACTTTTTTTTTTAAAAATGAAGAAAAATATTTTTTCTCTCCCCTACCCTAAGCCCAACAACCACAGCCCACCCCACCCCTATACTTAATTATTTTTTTAGTGAAATATTAGAAATTTTAAGCATAGGTGGGTGATCTCCGTGTTTAAATGGGTACTCATATTTTACCCATTTTATCCATATTTGTATAAGCATTTAAAAAGAGTTGAAGTCCATATTTACCTATTTAAAATGTGATTGATCCAACTCTATATATATTTGTTAACTTGACTCTTTTCATTAATATGGGATGAAATTGCAACCCTAATCATGCCTAGTGGTCGTGGTTTCTTTCACGACCCCAAGCTGGGCCTGGCCGTGACGGGTTTGCAATGTCAAAAGGGCAGGTGTGTTCCCATCCTTGGGTTCACTCGGTGCTAACCTCTACTCCCATCTGGAGGGACTGGACATAAATAACTGACTGTGTATGACTTGATCTTACTGAATTCCATTGACTAGCGGAATGTTAGTGATATCTGACAACTGACTAAGATTATGAGGTTTTCCTAAGTCACATGATTGACTGAAGTCTATGAAATCATAGCTTGAGTTCGGATATCATGAAACATGACATGGATCTAGGCACACAACTATAGTTTTCGGGTACAAGTACCCCCAGGACTCGATGGAAGGAAACTGATGCACATGACTGACTTGATCATAAGAGTAGAGTCCATAATCTATAATATCATAAGTAGGGATCTCATACTAAGCATGGTTATCAACAATGTATTGCATGGGAAGGATTTCATATCACATTGAAGTACTTGCAAAATCTTAATGTCATGTTCGTTGCATAATCAAATTGGCAACACATACTAATAGCATGGAAGTTCATGTGGATTGCATGGTTATCATACATCTTGATCATAAGTAGGATTTTCATGTAAACAAAACATAATCTCATAAGAATAGTTCATGAGTATTCGAACAACATTTACAAGGCACATTAACAACATAGAAGTCATTGGAACGTAAGGGCATATCATGAATCCTTCACTTAGTCACAATTTAGCTATATTGCATGATTTCTAGTTCCTTAGGAATTTTATCAAACCGCTTACATACACATCTTAAGCATAGGTGAATTCATTAAATTATACATCATGAACAACCAAATTTACATGTTTCCAACTCATATGATATCATGAATTCACAAAAACATATAAAGATTCCATCTTGGGAATCACCCAATATCAATAACATGTCATCAATACCCAACAATATAGAAATCATACTTTATAATGAAAAAGTGGAAAACAATCACGCATTAACATGGGTATGATCATATCACCACAATCAACCAAGCTTTTGTATTTTTAAAGATTGATTCTTGAACTCTATGAACTAATTGAATCCATAGATGAATACTACGCATACCTTGGAAGGAAGACTCTTGATGATTGACGGAGGAATTTCCTTGAAATTGGATCTTCAAGCTTACTTATGCAACCCTAGTTGTTTTTCTCCTTTAGTGCTCTTGGATGATGATCTTTGAGATGAAAATAGGGTTGTAATAGGTTTAGAAGATATATATTTCATAGGGTTAAGTTTAGGGACGTGTAAGGAGTATTTAAAGACTTAATTACCTTTAAAATAACTCAAGACGGAGTGTTTTTGATACTTGAAATTGGCTTAGGCGGCGCCCAAGTAATTGCCTATGCTTGGGTTGGGCGGTGCCTAACCAATCGCCTATGCTTGGGTTAGGCAGCGCCTAACCAATCACCTATGCTTACTGTCTCTCACGAAAATGGGCATAACTTTTCGCTCGGGTATTGGATTAAGGCGAAATTAGTATCATTGGAAAGATAATTCGATCTTATACAATTTGGTGGGTCTAAATAAGCCAAAATAACATATTAACATCGAGTTATGATCATTCAAAGATGACCCTTGCAAAATCGAACACTAAAACTTTATGGAGTCAAAAACTCTTAGCTTGTATTACCTTAACTGACTCATATGAACATGCTTAATGCATCATAAGCTATCTTATCACTAGGATATTCATTTTAAGTCATGTACTAATGTATGAATCACAAGATTAGAAACATGCGGGGTATTACAATATCAAATAGGTAAAAACATACCCCCCAACCGTGACCAAAAGAATTATAAAGTATCGAGTCAAAAATATGAAAGAATATGGAAATGATAAGGTCTTTCGAAGAATGGAGTCTTAGCACTTCACAACTAGTCGACTAACATGCTAATCCACTCAGTGCTGCACAAGGGGTAAAAGAAGTGTCTTCGAACCCTAAATTATGAAACAAAGTAGTGTTTTAGGATCGTTAGTGAGATAAGCACTAGCATATAACTCAGGAAAAGTGAAAACATAATTCTATGACCAAAAATCAGTCAACACTACAATGCACACATTCATACATATATATATATATATATGATGTCGGAAGAGGGAAAAAGGTTTAACCATGAGATTTAAAAATACTTATCCTAGACTGTGTAGCATTGTTCGTCCCAAGGGCACGCATGAGATATATGGTTTCAGCTTTCCTTCTTAAAAGAGGCTCAGTGCATGTTAGCCACACGAACTGAAGTAATTCGAGGAAGGGCCAAAGCCACCGAGGCTCACACCATTCCAAATATATATATATATAAATGTGTGTGTGTTTGTACATGCATACATATATATAATGTGTGAACTATGTGCACAGTCATAAAGACCCCCACGCTGAGAAACATGGTTTCCAATATCGCTCCCTCTAGAACCTCCACCTTCCACGATTATCTACACAACCCTCTTTAATCCTATACTAAAATCATTAAGCATATAATTCTAACCATTAACCCAAGATTCGTTCATTAAGGCATTTACCACTTAGTATTGTCATACAAATACGCTTGCAAGCTAAATTAAATATGTCAAACCAATCCACACAATCCACATTGACTCCCAAGTTCCATTAAAATCCAAACCATGGATACCAAGGCCATTTAAATAACAATTTATTTATTAATGCAGTGCATTGAGTTCAAAATCAAGTTAAACCATGTAATTCTTCAATAATTAAAATCAAATTAATAAAGTGGGTTGAGGTTCACACACTTATAAGCCAAACTTCACCCAATTTGGGGAAACCTATGTTCCCCATTCCAACCATATAATTAATGTACCAATTCAGTCCCCGAAACACAAATTTAAAGCATGATAATCAATTCAAACTATGGGAAAAGTATTTTAATCAAAAAACAACCAAAACTCCTAAACTTAATTTCAAAATCTACCACTAAATCACAAAAAAAATCCATCAAATCAATGCCACAAGGTAAACATAAAGTTTGGAGGAAAGATACATGGCTGAAACATACAAGAATTTAAAGTTTGGAGCCTAGATGATGAATGTACAGTGAAACCCTTGAATATTCTTGGATTTTGTTGGAAAACTTGGGGGTTGCACCTCATAATGAGGATCGAAGTCCCTTAGAGTCAATCATAGGAAAAATAATAATAGACTGTAAGAGAACTAAAGATGGTGCAGGAAGAATAAAAACATATGTTTTTACATGGAAACCTAAGAAGGGAAAAACCACGACTTGCCTCACAATAACTAAAGAAATCCTCTCTCCTAATTGTAGTTTAGATTTCAGCCTACCTATAGCCTTCTTTCTCTAGTTGAAACTCTACTACAAGCTCATCGTGGTAACTCTACCAAGTACCCTCTCTACTGATTAACTCTAATCAGTCACATGCCTAGGCAACTCTACCTAAGAACCTCTCTGAATAAAAAAAGACACTATTCTTATAACATTAGTAGTTCAGTTACAAGTCATTACTTACTAAAGAACACTCACTCACTCATTAAGCATACTACAAAGATTATAACATGAGCAATGCTTGAGTAATCTAGAAATGGAGTATTTGTTACCTTTCCTCACTCTTTAGAATTTATAAAAACTATTTGATGAAGCGGCATCTCTTTCTCTTTATAGATGAGTAATTATTAGGTCTGAAAGATCATTGGCCAAGCTATCCTAATCAGTACAAAATAGCACCTGCAAGTTTGTTACACAAGAGGACAAAACTATTCAAGAAATGCATGCCAGTTGTACTGTAACTTGCACATCCAGGGACCTAGTCCGTTGCAGTTAGCTGCTCATCATCAAAACTACATCTAGCATGTTTTCCCCATTTGATGATGGCCAACCAACCATACACTTTTGAGCATCAATGCATATTCATCATATTTAATTAGTATGATTACTAATTGAAGATGAATGTTCCCCCTATCATTATACTTCCTTCATTATCATGCAATATAAGGACCTGGCCCCTTGTTGTTATTTGCAGCAAAAACCTATGATTTCTTCACCTAGCATCACGTATGTTTATTTAGTGCATTTGTAAATTTCCTCCTATCAACATGACTTTCTTCATTCATATTAGTCAGTACATCACATACTTCCCCCTATCAGTATGTCATTAAATTTTACAACTCAAATTACTTGGTACCTGATCCACCTGCTACCTTTCCCCTATTACATGAACTTAGTATTTTTCCTTGGCATCATTGAAAAGTGATAAAAGTAAACCAAGACTAAATTAAGCACAAATTAGTTAACTCATAGCCACCGGGAAACACTAACATGAGGAATAACTTTACAATTTAAAGAGAACAAATGTAACAAACAAAGTAAAGATTCATTCATAAGTAGGAGAAGTATTATTGCAGTGCATAAATTAAATGTTCGTAGGGAAAGAAACCACAGGAATAAAGAAGGGTTAACAAGTGAAGGACTAGGAAAAGGATTTTAAAGGAGTAGGGTTAGGTTATTGTTGAGATGCCTTATCTCTCCATTCAAACTAAGGACCTAATCAGTTAATAATGACACCTTCTTCTTCAGTTTGGAATTCTTATTTTTTAGTATTTCTGTGTCACATGGGCTCCTTTTTGAGAAATGCTGAATTGGAACCCGGAGCTTGCTGATTTCTTCATCTTTGGTAGCTAGGTTGAACTTTAGTTCCTTTATTTCCTTGTTAAGCTCTCTCTTTAATAAATTCTACATGGTTTGAGACATTCAGTCCTGACCAATGTTTTCATATCAAGCATTTGAACCATATATCTTTGGGTTCCAAAATCACTGACAATGCCATAACGATTAAGTACTTTGTTCAGCCAAAATCTATAAGGAATACCATTCTTTCAATTTTTCCCAAGAACAACTTTGTGAATGTGTTTTATCATCAATGCAGGTAGATTAATGAATTTAAAGCTAATCATTCATTCCATTACATACAAATCAGTGGATGAGGCATTGCTTTTCTTTGGTTAGCTAGGCAGAATAACCTTATTCACAAAGTCAAAGATCAATTGAAACTTACTTTTGAATGATTTCCTATTCACTGTAGCCATGAATTTTCCTTTTATTTTGGATGCATTTGCTAAGAATTCTATTTAAGGTAGCATCTTGGAGGAATTTCTCACCCCATATATAGGAACTTCCAAAATCCTCCCCAGTGTTTCCTCATTTAGCTTAATTTTTTTTCCTTGGACTTGTGCAGTCAAATTCATCCCATCTTCTAAGAATTCCAAAGTGAAATAGATTCTGTGACTATCTCATAAAAAATAGTTGGAATAGGTCCTTCCATTTCATACATCCAACCTTGATGTTAAACAAACTCAACTAATTCAACCTTACCAGGCTTTGTTAGCATATTGGAATCAAAAATCCTTCTAGTTAACACCTTTTGATTCTTCAACAACGTGTTTATTTCTTCCTTGGACACAACCTCATTTTTTGCTTGATTCTTTCATCTAGTATAAGTGATCGCAGATTATCTTTCACATACTTTTCTCTTCTTAGGACTAGGTCCCTAAAGAGTCAGTTGCTACTCAATAAAACTTCTAGAATATTTTCCAGAAATTTTTGGTATTTTACTGAAATCAAGTTTCTTATAATCAACTATGATCTTTCCTAAGCTATTTGACAATAAGATGAGATTTTTCAGCAGCCCATGTTTCATCCATCACAACATCATCAGGATAGTTTTGAAGATTTAGGGATGATTCTTCATTGACAGGTTGAGTGATGAAGGAGTTAACCTTTGAAAGAGAAGGATAAAAAGGATGTTTTTTAGGAGCATTTGGAAAGTGATTTTTCACAATGCTAAGCTTAGAATCCTTTGAATGACAAGAGACTGGGAGAGCTGCAACCATCAAGAAGGTACTTTCTTTGAAAGGCTATTTCGAATTTTGGTTTTCCTTTTTGATACAAGAAGGAGTTGGTGCAGCAAGATTTAAAGAATAATGAGCACAAGGAAAGGTATTCTGGGGAAACAAGATATGATCAATATCATATTATAGGTTACTCATTCCTTTTAAAATATGACAAATTTTTTATGACAAAAGGACAGGGGGATGCAGATTTTTCTTGGCAGAACAGACAAAATTTGCACATACAAGATACTAACCTGAGAGATGGGACCATGTCCTTATCTAGTTTAAGTGAATCTCCAAATTTGTGCTTGTCATATCTATCCACCTCCGAAGTTTCTCCCATAGGTGTATCCCTACAAGGGTATGGTACTGAGTTAGACCAATATGTACCTAGTATACCAAGGATAGCTGCCTCCTAAACCTAGCCAATTTTGTGAAGAGAAACTGATTCACTTAATTATAGGTTAGGCTTATTTGATCAATCCTAACATTAGCTTGTTAGATTTATTACACCATATTATATCATGAATTATTCTAGAAATAGGTCTGAGGACCAGGTTCTAAACTTAGAATTATTCAAGTTTCCAGAGTTACTCATGCATTGCTTTGAACTTGCCATTTTCTTTCACATATTTGTGATCTCATTCTTGGGATATAAGTGTGAATCACATAAGACACCTCACCTTGAAGTGTCTCGAGAAATAGAATATAATCATACATTTCATTTAGTCTTTAGCAATTACATAACAGGAAGGTTTTTCTATTAGCAAATGCTTTCTCTCTCCTGAACATACATTTTTTGTTAGACTTGGGAACTCATTTGAGTTTGAGTTTCCAGTAAGAGGACTAAGGTGTGATTATATACCTTATTTTCCATCTAGGTAGTATGCAATTCTTCATGTTTTTCCAAGGTCTTACACCTTTATAAAAGGTGCTCCCCTGGTGTACATGTCTAACAATTGTTATTCTTGCTCTGAGCCAGCTTAGACATTCTTCTTTCAGATGTCATCTCTTCTGTTGTGAGTGCACAAGGATATACATGCTTTGTTTTTTTACAGTTTGATCAATCTTTCCTTGTGACCCAGATGAATGAGTTTTGTGCTGATACCCAAGGCCCTTACCATTATTAACTTCTCGATTAGTCAAGTTTGAAAGGATCTAAGAATATTGAGTCCATTTTTGGGATTTTTTTAAGTTTTTCCCTTAGACGAACCAGGTTTTTTTCTAACACCTCATTCTTGTGAAGTGCAATCATGAGAATCCTTTGGGAAACCTCCAGTTTTTATTTAAGCTCAACCTAAAATTTTGAGACTTATTTCTTCCCTTTACACACAGAAACATCTACTTTCTCCAGTTAACTTACCAAACATAGATTTTCAAGTTTTAGCTTAGCAACCCATTACTCAATTTCTAATATATGTAGAGTCAAAGCTATCAACTCAATCTCTTGATCTTCTATCTATTATTCTAGTGCATTATTTTTATCTTTATCCCAGGCACTATTATATTTCTCCAGTTGATTAACTAAGCTTGAATTTTCAGATTTTAACTTAGTAACCTACTCTTGAATTTTAGATATTTGGAGAGTTAGAGGAATTTACTTAAAATCTAACTCTCCAAATATTTAAATAGATATTTTAGAGCAGTCATGCTGACCAAGACACTCTAGGTGTGAACCTTTTATAGTGACCTCCCTCTAATACCATTTGTTTGTACCCTTGGGGGTTGCACCACACCATGAGGGACCAGGTCCGTCAAAGTCAATCATAGGCATACTAACAAGAAAGTGCAAGAGAACTAAAGAGAGTGAATGAAGATTGATAACATAAGAAATTTATGTGGAAAACCAGGAAGGGAAAAACCATGAATTTCCCTTACAAGCACCAAAGAAATACACCATAATCAACCACCTGATTACATTCTAGAATTTAGCCTGCCTCTAGGCTCCTTTCGCTTGTAGCAACTCTACTACAATCTCATCTTGGTAACTCTACCAAGGACCCTCTTTACTGAATAACTCTAATCAGTCATGAGCATAGGCAACTCTACCTAAGCCCCTCTTTCAAAAAAATAGGACACTACTCTTATAACATGAGTACTTCAGTTAAAAATCATTATTCACTCAAGAACACTCACTCACTTATTAAGCAAAATACAAAGATTAGAACATGAGTAATGCCTGAGTAATCTTGAAATAAAGTTTTTGCTGTATTTCCTTACTTTTTGAATTTGCAAAAATCAATTGATGAAAAGGCATTTCTTTTCTTTTATAGATGAGTGATGACTAGCGCTGAAAGATCATTGGACCAACTGTCCAAATCAGTATGAAATAGAACCTGGAAGTTTGTTACCTAAGAGGACAAAGATGTACAGACAATGCGTTCCAATTGTACTGTATCTTGCATATCTAGGGACCTGGTCCCTTGTAGTCAGCTGCTCATAATCAAAACTACATCTAGTAGGTTTTATGTTTGAGAGTGAAATAAGGGTATTTGATCTTTTAAAATTGATGGGACTGGGATTATTTTATTTTTAAAAGTCATAAAAGGGGTAAAAAGGCCGAAATCCCCTAATCCCAAGAAACTAAAAAATAAAATTGCATGAATTTTCACCTTGGTATGGCACGCCATTATCACGAAGACTATCCTCTATGCCACGCCGATATCACTGAGAGTAGCCTTCGTGAAACGGTCATAACACGGATCCTCACTGCCTCGAGGTCCCAAAATGACCCAAACCCCTTACAATTTGAAACTTTCACCAAGCACCCTTTTAACACCCCTAAATACAATACAAGTCAAAAATTGATATAACGAATAAGGAAGGGTCAAAAATAAAATTATTGAAATTTTAAAGGTCTTTCATTATCCCCCCCTTATGATCATTCGTTCTCGTATAATAAGTTAGGACAATATTTACCACGATAATAACTAGAATACATCAAAATCAAATGAAAAACTTGTAAGGTAACAAGAGAAAAATAAAACTCACACCATAAGCACTTTTGTCCATCTCGAAGAAGAAGAATGGATACTTGGCCTTCATATCTTAATCAGCTTCCTATGCAGCCTCTTCAAAATTTTGGTTTATCCAATGAATCTTCACTAAAGCTACATCCTTGGAACTCAACCTATGAACTTTCCTGTCAGATACACAAGTAAAAGAATTCGTAACACCAACATCCTCAACACATATTATCAAGGAAGGATCACCCACACATTTTTTCAGCATATGCACATGAAACACGGGATGAATAGAACCCGAACTCGAAGGTAAGTTCAAGTCATATGCAATATTCTCAACTCTCCTAAAAAAATTGGTATGGACTAACGTAATGGGGAATGAGCTTCCCCTTTTCCTCAAATTTTATGAATCCTTTCATATGAGACACCTTCAAGAATACCTAACCATTCACTTAGATCTTCAATTCTCTTCGCCTCAAATATGCATAAGACTTTTGGTGACTTTGAGAAGTCATACGTCTTTGTCTAATCACGTTAATCATCTCCATGGCTTGGTGAATAAAGTCAAGAACAAAGAACCCAGCCTCACTAACCTCAAACAATCCAATAGGATACCTACAACTCCAATCGTAAAGAGCCTCAAAAGAAGCCATTTGAACACTCGAATGATAACTATTAATATACTTAAACTCAATAAGAGGTAAATGGTCAACCCAAAAACCCTTAAACTCAATCAAAAAGGCCCTTAGCATATCATCCAAAGTCTTAAAAGTACGCTCCTCTTGCCCATTCTTCTAAGGGTGGGCGGTGCTAAAGTTCATCTGTGTACCCAAACCTTTCTAAAAAAATACCAAAAGTAAGATGAAAATTGCATACTTCTATCTAAAATGATGGACACTGCCACACCATGAAAATTAACAATCTCCTGAATGAATAACTTTGCATAATCCTCTCCCTAGTAGTTAGTTCTCACAGGCAAGAAGTCAAAGGACTTATTTATCATATCCACAATTACCCAAATCGAATCATATTGATTGTGGGACCATGTAAGACTTGTAATAAAATCCATATTAATCATCTCCAACTTCCATATTATCAACTCTATCTCTTGAGCTAGGCCACCAGGCCTCAAGTGTTAAACATTGACTTATTGACAGACCCTACACTTAGCAACAAAATTTGCTACATTCCTCCTCATGTTATTTCACTAATAGATCTCCTTCAAGTCATGGTAAATTTCAGTCAAACTAGATGAATCATATATCTGGACTCATGAGCCAAAATCAAAATCCTTTCTTACAGTCCATCAACGTCTAGAAAACACAACCTACCTCAGTACCTTAGAATGCTATCTCCCCCAATCTCGAAAGCCATCACATTTGACAGACCTATATCATCCTTAATATGTATGAGTATGGGATCCAAATCCTATTTCTCCTTTACCTTAGTACTAAGAGATGATTTGACTACTTCCTAAATAATAACTACCATATCTTTCGAGTCTAAAAGATGAAATCCCAAGTTAGCTAATTTGTGAATGTACATCGCTAATCCTCTTTTCTACTCACCCACATATGATAAGCTCCCCATAGAAAAATTTCTAAGAGCATTGGCAATAATATTACTTACCTGGATGATAGTGGAGTCTCATATCGTAATCCTAGAGCAATTCAAACCACCTCCTTTACCTGATATTCAACTATTTCTGAGTGAACACATACTACAATCTCTTCTGATCTAAATTGATATCTACATTCATCCCATACAGGTAATGGTGCTAAATCTTCAAAGAAAAAACCATAACCACAAACTTTAGATCATGAGTTATATATTTCCTATCATAACCTTAAAAAGCATAGAAGCATAGGCTACAATCTTACCATGTTTTATCAAACAGCCTATTCCCACACGAGATACATTAGAAAATATAACAAAACTATCAATACCCTCAGGTAGGTCAAAACTAGCACAAAATTTATCTTATTTTCAACTTCTCAAAACTACCCTCATAAGCATCGAACCACAAAAACCTAACCGTCTTATGAGTTATCTTTGTCAGCGGAGTAGCAATAAATGATAAACTCTCCACAAATCTCCTATAATATGAAGCCAAGTCCAAAAAGCTCCTAATGTTAGTTAGAGTCATGGGTCTAGGCCATCTCTTAACTACCTCCACTTTCTATGGATCCACTTTAATCGCTTCACTAGAAACAACATGTTCCAGAAAAGTCACCATATTGAATCAAACTTCAAACTTAGAAAATTTAGCATACAACTTCTGTTCTTTAAGGGTCTACAATACAATTCAGAGACGATTGGCATTATCCACCTTACACTTACAATACACCAAGATGTCATAAATGAAAAATATCCAAAATAAGTCTAAAAGCTACCTAAAAAATGATTCATAAGATCCATGAAAGAAGTCGGAGCATTAGTCAACTGAAATGGCATCACCAAAACTCATAGTGACCATACCAAATTCGAAAAGCATTCTTGGGAATATCAACCTCCCTAATTTTCAACTGATGATTTCCTGAATGAAGATCAATATTAGAAAAACATATAGCACCTTGAACCTAATAAAAAAAATCATCAACCCTAGGAAGACGATACTTAATCTTCATTGTTACCTTATTCAGCTGACGATAGTCTATACTTATCTGAAGAGACCCATCTTTGTTTCACATAAAAAACACAGGAGCAACCCATAGAGAAATACTAGGATAAATGAACCCTTTATCAAGAAGATCCTTTAACTGCTCTTTAAGCTATTTTAACACTACTAGACCCATTTTATAAGGAGAATTGGAAATAGGACGAGTATTAATTAAAAGAACAATCCCAAAATCTATTTCCCTATCAGGAGAAATTCCAAGATGTTTATCAGGAAAAACTTTAAGAAATTCATTAACCAAAGGGACAGATTGCAAAGAAGAACTTTCAGAGTTGGAATCATTAACCCAAACTAGATTATGTAAACACCCTTTTGAAATCAATTTTTGAGCTCTAAGATAGGAAATAAACCCCTCTTTGGGTACTGTGGAACTCCCCACCCATTCTAATACCGACTCATTTGGAAAGTGAAAAATGACCTTTTAGGTCCTACAATATAGAGAAGCAAAACACGAGTGAATCCAATCCATCCTCAAGATCATATTAAAATTTACCATATCCAACTCTATCAAATCCATTATTGTCTCTCTATGAAAGATAGACACCACACAACCCCTATAGATTGTTCTAGAGACTATAGAATCACCCACCAAGGAAGACATAGAAAAGGGGTCAAAAATAATTTTAGGGACAATATTAAAATGCACAGCCATATATAGGGTCACAAAAGAAAGGGTAGACCCTGGTTCAAACAAAAAATACACATCATGGGAAAAGAATTGTAACATATTAGTAACAACATCAGGAGATGCCTCCGATTACTACTGGGTGACAAGAGGGTAGAGATGATTTTGTCCAGTAATGATACCATAAGTAGCGCCCTTTGGTGCAGGAGTTGAAGACGTGGCACCAGAACTTTATTAGTTCCAGTGTAAACTTTGGCTGAAGGACAATCTTGCTGCATATAACCAAGATGATAATAATTATAACACCAATTCCTCTCTTCTTCATAATAACCATAATTAAGCTACCATAAGAAGGATAAGGTGGGGCTGACTGAGTTATACTATCCTGAGCGAGGCAACCTAAGCCTTAGAACAACCACTAGCCTGAGCATGATGATCGCCAAAACACTTAGGATAAAGAGTACTAACAGAGAATAAGAATTGTCCCAGTTCTTCTTCTTGGTCCATTGTCTACTATCTTTCCCACTATTCTGCTGCCCCTCACCTATCTCTAAATACCTAAACTTCTTGCTCTATCTCTCTACTATCTCTACGTATTTCTTTTTTTTATCCTTAAACTATTGCATATAAACCATAAGTCTAGAGATAGCCATGTCATTATTTAATATCATAGCCTTATATTCGAATACCAACTCATGGGACAACCCAGATACAGACTTCCTCATCTTGGATCCCTAGATAGACACTAACTCTGCAGCATAATGAGACACAAACTAAAATTTTAAGGCATACTCTTTAACAATTATCCTACCCTACTTTAGAGTAACAAATTCCTTATCCTCATCTTCCATCAGCTCCTAAGGAAAAAAATGATCAAGAAAGGCACCCAAAAACTCAAATCATAATGTCAGCTCTAGATCATTACCCCTAAACTACTCCCACTCCTCTTACCACTAATAAGTTACATCTTTAAGATGATATGTAACAAATTCTACACTTTTAAAATCAGTGGCATACATCACTCTGAGAATCTTCTCCATCCCATCCATAAATATTAAGGATCCTCAATAACCTTAGATCCTGTAAAGGTTAGGGATTCAACCTCATGAACTGGATAACCCAAGTGACCTCAGATAAAGAAGAAACAGAACCAATATGATCCAGTTGATGAGATTGAGATATCAATAATTGAGTAAGTTAATAAATAGATTAGTGGAACTCTGCATTAGAGATTTCCCCCTAAGGTGGTTGATCACAAGCATCACCACCCTAAGAAGACTGGAAAGGACTAGTAGGGACACGTGGAACTCTACATGGAGTGACACAATTAGAAGCAGAGACCCTAGACAAGGTCTCCACTCCATACATAGGGCCACTTATCTCTATAATGTCTTTATGCAGGAGAGAGTTCCCAGCAAAGTTTCTATGAACATTAGATCTTTGGGGAGGCATGATATTAAATGCGAGGAAGCCAAGAGTTAGAGAAATTTAACTACACTAAACTCTATAGCCCAAAATAGAACACAATAAAGGGAAACATTCCTAAATTCCTTATAGCCTCCTCATCCTTATAAGTATGGCGCACTACACACCCATAAAAAGGACTTAACTTAACATGTCTTTGTTGACACCCAACGACTCTAAACCATGCTCAGATACTAAGCTTATTAAGACCCAAAGTAGGGCCTGGACATGACAGGTATCTCAAGAACACCATGGAGTGGAGACCACCCTCTTAACCCAACCTCAAGAACATAATAGTAATAATAATAACAAATTTATAATCCAATAAAATAGTAATAAATATAAATAGATAACTCTATTAAAACTAAGAGTCAACTAACAACCAACTAACCCACATCTTTCCAAAATGGCCTCTAAAAACAAAATACCAAATAGGTTAAGACATGCCCCCGAACATGACCAAAAGAATCCAAAAGTAATGAGTCAAAAATGAAATCATATGGAAATGATAAAGCCTTTTGAAGAATAAAGGCTCATCACTTCATAGCTACTCATCGAATGTGTTAATCCACCTAACACCGCACAAGGATAAAATAAGTATCTTTGGACCTTATATTATTAAACAATGTAGCATCCTAGGATGGTTAGTAGGAAAAGAATTGGCATGAAATTCAGTGAAAGTGATAATATAATGCTATGTCCAAAACTCAATCAAAACCAAAATGCACATATTTATATATACATATAAAGGATATTAGGATAGGGAAAAAGGTTTAGGCATAAGATTTAAAAATAATTATCCTAGACTGTGGAGTTCTGATCATCCTAAATGCACCCACGGGCTGTATAGATTCAACTCCCCTACTGAAAGGGACCAAGTGTATGTTAGCCGCATGAACAAAATAAATTCGAGGAAGGGCCAAAGCCACCAAGGCTCCAAAATTCCAAAAATATATATATAATGTGTGAACTATGCATATGGTCATAAAGACCCCCATGCTGGCAAATGTGGTTTCTAGTATTTGTCCTTCCAGGACCTATACCTTCTATGATGAGCTACAAAACCCCCTTTAATCCCAAATTAAAACCATTTAACATATAATTCCAACCATTAACCTAAGAGTTACTCATTAAGGTATTAACCACTTGGTATCTTCATAATAATATACCTGCAGGTTAAACTAAACATGTCAAACCAAGCCACACAATCCACATTGACTCCTAAGTTAAATTAAAATCCAAACCATGGCCACCAAGGCCATCCAAATCTATTTAAATAACCATTTATCCATTAATGAAATGCCTTGAGTTCAAATCAATTAAAACCATCTAATTTTTCCATAATTAAAATAAAATTAAATAATGGGCTGAGGTTCATGCAATTCTAAGCCAAAATTCATCCAATATGAGGAAAGCCACTTTCCTCATTCCAACCATTTAATTGAATTAACAATTCAATCCAAAAAAACACCAATTTAGAGCATGAATATTTAATTCACATCATGGGATAAGTAATTCAATCAAAAAGAACCAAAACTCCTCAACCCAAGTTCCAAAAACATAACTAAAATCACATGAAAATCCATCAAATCAATGCTCCAATGTAAACTTAAGGTTTGGGGGAGAGATAAATACCTAAAACACATAAGAATTTGATGTTAATTTGCATTTTGGTGCTCGAATGATGAATACATAGTGAAACCCTTGGAATGTTCTTGGGTTTTATCTTTGAGAGTGAAATAGGGGGATTTCATTTTGAAAAATTATTGGGAATTGGATTATTTTATGTTTAAAAGTCGTACAAGGGGTAAGAAGAACAAAAGCCCCCATCCCAAGTGATTAAAAAATAAAACTGCATGAAATTTTCACCTTAGCATGGCATACCAATATTGTGGAGACTATTCATTGTGCCATATCGATATCATAGATGGTAGCCTTCGTGACACGGTGATATCACAGACGCTCATTGCCTCAGGATCCCAAAATGACCTTGAATCCAATCAAAAATTCTAAAACTTTCCCCAAGCACCTTTGTAACACCCCTAAACATAATTCAAGTCAAAAATTGATATTACAACCATGGGAGGGTCAAAAATAAAATCATTGAAATTTTTAGGGTCTTATAGTTTCAAAGCGCCATCACGGTTCCCTTTTGTGGCATGAGGGTACACTTTGTCAAATTTCAGAATTTGGTTCTTTCTTGACCAGATGAGACTATTGTATGGTCATATAAAGTAACCATGATCATGGTTGGTCTCGTGCTATCTTACTATAGAGTAGTGCTTTACTTAAATGGCCATAACTTACTACTTTGATGTCGGATTAAGGCAAAACTACATGTGTTGGAAGGTAATTAAAATATATTTCATTTGGTGGGTCTGGGAGTTAAAAATAATTCTTAATGTGGAAGCTATACTCATCAAAATCTAATTTCTTTTTTTAAGAATCGATCGGTAAGGGTGGTTTTGTCTTGGTTAAGGTATGGGCGGTTCTTAGGGGCTTAGTACTTTGACAAATCCCCTCTTATTCTATTAAAACATGATGATTTTTCCAACATATACTTGAATTATGGTTTTAGACTAGAATTGTATTTCTTGGGGTATTATAATGTCTCCCCTTTAGGGTCATTCATCCTCGAATAGAAACTAAGTCAGTTGGAAGGTTAGGGTAAAATATCTTCAATTCCCAAATTTTATAACCACTTCTCCTGATATTGTAGGAAACCTTCTACAATATTTGTACCTAAAATTCATAGATTAAGTTTCTATGAGTTGAGCATTGGAATAGTACTAGATCAATAACTAAATCATAGGCTAATTTTGAGACACATACACATGGTATGGCATGGGAAAAGTTGGGTGACATGAAATAGAAAAAATTAGTTAATTAAGGGAAACTATTATCTCCAACTAGGACAAAGCTCGAAGGAAAAAAATAGGGGTACTTGCGCATCATGTCTGTCTCTGCTTCCCAAGTAGCCCCCTCAACTAACAGATTTTGCAAAAGGGCTTTTACCTAAGAAACTTCTTTATTACTTAACCTTTTAACCTGATGTAAAGGATTGCAATAGGAACCTCTTCATAAGAGAGACTATCTTTCATGCCAACCCTTTCTAAGTTCATGATGATGCGAGATCACCAATGCACTTATTCATTAAGGAACATGAAAGACTAGAGGCACTACTACTAAATTCGCCAGCAAATCTAACTCAGAGACCACTTTTCCAAAACAAACCTACAATCTCATAAGGTTCATAAATTTGGAACTTATCTTTCCTTACTTCTAGAACCTTATCACCCTTTCATAGGTAAGACTTTTAAGTAGACCAAATAACCAATAGAAAACTCAAGCTCCCTTCTTCTCATATTTATATAGGATTTTTTATGGCTCTAAGCTATTCTCAACCTATCTTTAATCATCTAAACTTTCTCCATAGCCTCATGAACTGAGTCTGGCCCTATCAATACAATTTCACTATTTTTGAATCAACCTACAGGAGATCTACACCTCCTTCCATAAAGATCCTTAAATAGTCAATCTGAATAGTAGAGTGATAATTGTTATTATTTGTAATCTTGATAAAAGGTAGATGATCATCCCAACTACCCTTTAAATTAATCACGTATGCTCTCAACATGTTCTTTAGGTTTAAAATAGTTCT
The DNA here is from genome assembly GCF_002878395.1 of Capsicum annuum. NCBI lineage: Eukaryota > Viridiplantae > Streptophyta > Magnoliopsida > Solanales > Solanaceae > Capsicum > Capsicum annuum. Next base: position 139,428,926 of record NC_061111.1, read on the forward strand.
CTTCTCCTAAGAAACTATCTACCACTTCTTGCTCCTAAGTACATACGCAAGTGTATGTAGTCTCACCAAGTAATATAGTGGCCTTTTACAAGCAAAATATTGATCCCTTAGGGACTTGTATTAACAACTATACCATGCTAGTCCAACTATTAAGATTAAGTCACTACTAATGTAACCAAAAGTAATTGTAAGTTAAAACTAAGATTAAACTAAACAATGCTATAAAGTAAGGGGTTGAAAATTTATGAGGAAAAGATTAGGGATAAGGCATTGTGAATATCGTACTAAGCTATAAACTTTGTTAGTTAGGTAGATTATATTAGTTGTTGGGTCACTGGGTTCATACGATGTCTTTGGAATTTTGAACCTCTACTCAATTATTTAAATTAGCCCCACAATTACATCAATGATCGGGGATGAAAAAACATAGTTAAATACATTCATATTTTCATCTTTTACTTTAACCTAATAGAGGACATATGTATATTCTTATCCTACTTTGTAGGAACCTTAAGGGTTGCAACACACAATCAGGGATCAGGTCCCTCAGATTCAATAATAGGCAATAAAACAATATAGTCCAGGAGAATTAAAGATTGTGCAAGAAGAGTAAAAACATAAGATTTTTATGTGGAAACCCAGGAAGGGAAAGACCATGGATCACCCTCATAAGCACTAAGGAAATCCACTATAATCAACCTCCTAATTATAGTGTAGATTTCAGCCTACCTCTAGGCTCATTTTGCTAGTAGCAACTGTACTACAAGCTCATCTTGGTAACCTTATCAAGGACTCTCTCTATTGATTAACTCCAATTAGTCATAATCTTAGGCAACTCTACCTAAGCACCTCTCTCAACAAAAGAAAAAATCATTACACTTATACAAGAGTAATTCATTTACAACTCAAAACTCATTGAAAACTTTTTCTATTTAAGCACTCATAAAGCTAAGAACTTGAGCAGTGTTGAAATAGGTTTTTTTCTGCCTCTCTTCACTCTTTTTCATTGCAAAAAAACTGATTTGATAAATATGAATTTTTTTCTTTTATAGATAAGTGGTGATTAGTGATGAAATATCATTAAACCAACCATACTGTACCTTGCACATCTAGGGACCTGGTCCCTTGCAGTTAGCTGCTTAGAAATAAAACTACAAATACCAATTTTCCCCCTTTTTGATCATAACAAACCAACCATACAACTTTGAGCATTAATGCACATTCAACATATTTAATTAGTGATTATAACTTGAAGATAAATGTTCTCCCTATCATTATGCAGCACCAGGACCTAGTCCCTTATTGTTATTTATAGCAAAAACCTCTGATTTATTCCCTCTGTTATCATGAACCTTCATTTTGTGCATTTTCACACCTCCTGCACTTAAATACATCCCCTTATCAATATGACTCCCTTCAAATCTACAACTCAATTCACCTGGTACCTGGTCCCTACTATATAAACATTGTATACCTTCTTTTGGCATCATTGAAAAGTTAGAATAGTAAACCAAGAGTAATCATAGTACAAATTAGTCAAATCATGGTCATTGAGGCAAGACTAACATATAGAACAACTTTAAAGTAAAGAAGAAAAATGAAGATCACAAATAAAGATTCATTCATGATTAATCATGATAAGTACCAATACAGTAAGATAAAATAATCACCATAAAAATAACTATCTTTAAGGCCCATTATGTGAACCAAAATATAAAAATAACATAGATTGATGAGGAAATAAGGATAACATGGCTTAGGTAGAGGGAGGATTAGGAAAAAAGGACTTAAGAAACATCTCCATTCTTTCATTTTTAGTAGTTATAGTGTCCAACAACTTTTTTTGTAAGGTCCTTCACTTCAGCATCCAATCTTTGAAATTCACCAGTTGTTCTACCACTTTTGTCTGCAGTTTAGTATTTTTATCTGCAAGTTCATCAGTGGCACTAGTTTCGTCAGAAGACAATTTCTAATTCTGCATTTTTAGGTATATTATTTTAGTGTCCTTTATTTCTAACACAGTTCTCAATTACCCCAAAGTGATCAAATACATTGTTGAGGATAGACCTATATGGCATTCCATGTTTACATTACTTCCAATAGATTACCTTCTTCATGTGCTCTGGTAAGATTATTAACGAAAACTTACTCAGACATTTGATCAAGAACAAGTAAACACTAAAGTGAATTGTTTTTTTTTTAAACCTTGGTAGTAGGACCTTGTTGATGAACTCAAATACCAACTAATACTTATTTTTAAAAACTTTATTTTTACTTCAACTATTGATGTTCCTCTTATCTTTGATGAATTTATCATGAACTAAGTTAAGGGTTGCTTCTTCACAACTGTCCTCACACCTATTATAGGTTCATCCAAGATCTTACGCCATGATTTTTTACCTAGATTAATAATCTTCCCTTAGATTTGGGCATTCAGAGTTAGTCCATCTTCTGAGAATTCTATGGTGTAATAAAATTCCCTTATCTTATTTTCAAAAACCACTAGTGATGTTTGCTCAAAAATATATAGTCATCATTGGTGCTTGAAATAATCTACCAGCTTCCATTATTTCTAGCTTATCACATACCTTGGAATCAAAAGTTCTTTTTGACAGAACCTTATGAGTCATTAGAATTTTATTTCCTATTTATCGAGACACATTTTTTATCTCTTTCTTTAGTCTCATTACTTTCCTCTTCATTTTAGTCACAACTTTTTTCTTCTTTGAACCAGGTCCCTCAGCGTCTATACTTTTCTTTACAGCTATATATTTTTGGCTCATTCCAACAAGGTTACTAGACTTTGACTTAGAGGATCTAAGGTGATGTTTTCTATGGCTTTGGTTGCCGAAGGATCGAGATATTTTATGAAGGAAAATTCAATTTGATTTTTTAGAGTTTTATCTACTTCAGGGTTCTTAGATAGGTTTAAGGAAGTAGTAAGGTTAGTCATTTGGTTTTGTGAGTGAAGAAGAGTCAGAGGAACCAGTTTGGTTTAGAGGGGGCAAAGAGTGATGATTTGAGTCTAAGAATGAGAAATATAACAATTTAGAATTTTGAAGCGGTAACCGTTGTCATCAAAATATGTTCCTTTTGAAAAGACATGTCTGATCCTAATAAGAGCAACTCTTCATTTTGCAAGAGAATTGACAAATTTTATTTAGAGAAGGAAAAACACATGGCTTTCTAGGCAATTATTTTATGATTATTAAAGCATACTGTTGTGATACTAACCTGAGAGATGTGACCAGGTCTCCCCCCTTTTTGAGTAAATCTTCAAATTTGTGCAAGTAACATTTTTCCACTTTCAATGTTGTTCCCATGGGTGTATCCCTGCAAGGGTATAGTACTGAGTAAGAATAATATGGATGTACTTTATTAAGGATTCGTGTCTCCTTATCATAGCCAATTTTTTTGAGAGACATTGATTTACATATTAGGTTAAATCAATATCATGCTTTAAAATCTACATACTTTTTTATCTCAAAACTTATTCCCATAGCAGGTTTAGGCGCCAAGTCCCAGACTTGGCTTTATTTAAGCTATTGAAGCTTCTCTTTCTGAGATTTATTTTCTAGGGACCAAGACCCTGAGAATCATCTGTATCTTTCATCCTTTTACTCATTATTTTTAACACCACCAAGGATCTATAATGTTATTGACTAATCAAGAACTACATGCACCTCTTTCATCAATCTATAGAATTCCTTTCAATTCATTCTCCAAAGCATTTTCATTTATCAAATCTGAAGGTCATTCTATGGATTCCTTTAGAATACAAGCTTCACACATACTTTTTTTTTAGCATCAACATTCATAAGATAAGGACTAGGTCCTTGAGATCAGCTTTTCACAATAAGACACCTTTACCTGAAGTGTCTTAAGAGAGAGAACATAGTCAGACCTTCCATCATTGAGCTTTAAACCCTTTCAATTAATGAGCTACTCCTGACTGTAATTAACTTCCCATGTTTGTAATTATGATCATAAGTTAGATATAGGAACCCACTTAAGTTTGAGTTCCTAGTAGAAGGATAATGGTGTGATCAAATTCTTCTTAGCCCATATATGTAATGATAGCTTCCTCTTCACTTTTTTTGGAGACTCGAAGACTGTAGGATATTCATAATCCTATTGAATGTATTTAGTATTCCTTAATAATAACTTAATCTAGTATTGAGATCTTTCTTTCAAATGTCCATCTCTTCCACAGTGAGTGCACAAGATTTTGTACCCTTCTCTTCTATCATCAAGAACAAACTTTCTTTTAGAATCAACAGGTTGGGATTTTCATTGATAGACCTAACATCTACCATTATTAAAACCTTTTTTAGTCAAGTCATAAAGTATTAGTGAGGAAGTCGTCCACTTAAGAGACTTGCTCAACTCTTCTATCAAGCAGACCAGGTCCTTCTCTAACTCTTCATTCCTGTAAAGTGTATATATAAGGTGTTTTTAAATTTAAATTTTTAGATTTCATCTTGGTGAACAACTCTTTAGTTCCAAAAATTTAGAGAGTTAAAGCAATCAAATCATGCTCTTGATTCTTTACTTTTTCTTCTAAGGCATTTTTCTCAATAGTTAGTTCAGATACACAATCTATCAACATACTTGCAATCTTTTTTATCTTTCTAGCAGAATAGTTATCTAGAATTTCCTTTATATAAGAGAGAGTTACCTTATCTTTTTCTTCATCATTTGTATTTGCCATGAAGGAAAATAATAAATCATACATAATTGGATTATCTTCCACTGCTAGCATAGACATATCTCTAGACTACTTATCCTTATTCGATTCACTGGAGAAATCTTCCCATGCTGCAAGAGCTTTTTTTACTTCATAATAAGCTATACCCTTCCTTCTTTAATTGTCAGGGACTTGGTCTTTGATCAATCCTTTGTAACTTGCAGCCTTGAGGTAATCCTGATGATCCATTTTATGCATGGGACAGTCCTTGATTAAATTCTTAGGACATCTATATTTGTAACACACTTCAGTATTTCTTCCTCCCTCTAAGAACTGACCACTCTTTTTCATAGCTCTAAAAATTCTATTTGCCAAATAAGCAACATTAGTGTCTTCATCATCAACTGGTTCATACTTAGAAGCCTTTAATGCCAGGGATTTAAATCTTCTTGCTTCTTTTTTTCAAAACCTTGCAGCTTCTTAAGCTCATTAGTCTTTATATTCAAATGAGTTCATCCATAGTGAGGGCATTTAGGTTCTTTGATTTAGTTATGGCATCCACTTTTCTTTCCAAGTACTTAGGAAGAACACCAAGAATTTTTCTCACTTATTTGTACAAGGGAATCACTTCACCTAAGTAATAAAGCTCATTTGTGATAAAAGTGAATGTTGTATGCATTTCTTTGATTGTTTCTCCTTCTTTCATGGTGAAGGTTTCATACTAAGTAGTCAATATGTCCACTTTTGAATCCTTCACATCAGTGGTGCCTTTATGAGTAGTTCTCAAGTAATCCCAGATCTCATTTGAATTTTCACAAGATGATATCCTAATATTCATAAGGACCTATGCCATATACTAACAGTTTCTTGGGTATGTAATTTTTTTGATCTTTTTCCTATCTTCATCATTGTACTCTCTCATACTTCTAACGACCATTCTTGTAACCTCTTTTTCTTTGACTTCTTTAATAGGTACACGAGGACCATAAAGAATTAGGTCCATCAACTTATAATCCTTAGCCATAATAAAGTCAAACATCCTTGTCTTCCACTACCTATAATACTACCTATTGAATTTGGGTGGTTTAGTAGTAGATTGTCCTTCTTCTATATTATGTAGAGAAGCCATGCTAGCTAAAACACTCTAGGTGTGAACCTTTTAGAGTGACCTTGCTCTGATACTAATTACAGAAACCCTGAGGATTGCACCATATAGTGAGGGACTAGGTCCCTCAAAGTCAATCACAAGAAATCAAATAATAAAAGGAAGGAGAACAAAAAATAGTGCATGAAGGGTAAAAACATAATATTTTGATGTATAATCCCATGAAGTAAAAAACCAAGGATTGCCCTCACAAGCACAAAAGAAATCCACTATAATCAACCTCCTGATTATAGTCTAGATTTCATCCTACCTCTAGGCTCTTTTCACTAGTGGCAATTCTGTTGTAAGTTTATCTTGGTAACTCTACCAAGGATTCTCTCTGCTTATTAACTCTAATTAGTCACAAGGTCAGGCAACTCTACCTAAGAACCTCTCTTAATAGAATAAAAATCATTACTTCTATAACACAGGTAATTCATTAACAAATCAAAACTCACTCAAGAACTATTTCTATTTAAGCATTCATAAAGCTAAGAACTTGAGTAGTGTTGAAATAGGGTTTTTATTGTCTTTCCTCACTCTTTCTTATTAAGTAAAACTGATTTGATAAAGAGGCATGTCTTTTTTTATCTGAGTGATTATTAGGGTTGAAAGATCATTGGACCAGCTATCCTAATCAGTACAAAATAACACCTAAAAGTTTGTTACATAAGAGGACAAAACTATGAAGACAATGCGTGCCAGCTGTATTGTACCTTGCTTATACAGGGAGTTGGTCCCTTATAGTTAGGTTCTCATCATCAAAACTACATATAGCATACTTGAAAAATAGCACCTACAATCTTGTTACAGAAGAGCACAAAATTATGCAAACATCGAATGCAAACTATGTTGTACCTTGCACATCTAAGGACCTGGCCCCTTGTAGTTAGCTGCTTATCCCATAAAATACATATATCATACTTGTAAATTATAACTTTATTCAATTGGAAGATTATAAATCTATTTTATCTATTCCATTTTCTCTCCTCTTATTTCTCATTTTGAGTTCACAAAATGATAATGCATGTATTCTAAGGGTGACTGATGTTTCCCAAAATTGTACCTCCAAAGAAGTACGTTATGGTCAATTTCAAATATAGTAACCAAACCAGGTTGTGGTCAAACCCACATGGAATACGCAGAATTATCTCTCAAACTTAATGAAATCAATGGAAGTGCAGAAAAATAAATAGGGTAAAGTATTGGTAAAAGTAGTATATAGTAACAGAATTGGGATAGTATAGTTGTAATCAGTCAAAACAAACACTAGGATTGTGTTCCCCCAACCTTCTAACTCTATAAGATTCTCATGGTTAACCCAACTATACCACTGGCACATGAAAGAATTTTATAAGCTCGATATTACCAACTATATTAAGGACTCGATGGTAAATATCACCCTTCACCTTATGAGTCTTACGGTGTTGCCTTATTATTCCTTATTATAATACCCCTAGTTTTGGACGCTACAAATTTTTTGGCTTATTCATCACCGCCTAGGGTGCAGCTCAGGTAACAAGTCATGAAGACTCCTACACCCACAAAGGTTGAGACTGTTAAGATATGGCCTAAATCCATGACTCCAAATGATATTTGGAGCTTTTTTGTCTTTGCTGGGTATTATTTAAGGTTGGGAAGAGTTTTTCTTTTGTTTCTACTCTGTTTAATAAGTTAACTTAGAAAAGGTGACGTTCTTGTGGTTTGATGCTTGTGAGGGTAGTATTGAGAAGTTTAAGAATAAGTTGACTTCTATTCATATTTTGACCTTGCTTGAGGTTATTAATGGATTTATTGTATATTGTGATGCATCTCGTATGGGACTAGGTTGTGCCTTGGTATAGCATGGTAAGGTGGTGGCCTATACTTCTAGACAACTTAAGGTTCATGGAATAAATTATCTTACTCATGATTTAGAATTGACGATTGTGGTTTTTACTATAAAAATTTGACGCCATTATTTTTATGGGGTACACGTGGATATTTATTTCAAACATAGAAGCTTACAATAATTATTTACTCAAAAGGAGTGAAATCTCAGGCAAAGGCAGTGGCTTGAGTTGCTTAAGAATTATGACATAAGTCTTCACTATCATTCAAGTAACACAAATGTGGTTGTTGATACTCCTAGAAGGTTGTCTATGGGGAGCTTATCTTATATAGATGATGAGAAGAGAGGGTTAGAGAAGGATATTCATAGGTTGGATAACTTGGAGGTTCATCTTTTGGACTCTGAGTATGGAGGAGTGATTGTACAAAAGATGGTCTAATAATCTCTTAGTACTAAGCTGAAGGAGAAGAAGATTTTGGATCCTATTCTTATGAAGATAAAGGATGATGTGGGATGGAAGAAAATATCTTTTAAGATTAGCAGTGATGGTATTTTGAGGTATCAAGAAAGGTTGTGTGTTCTTGATATTGATGGATGGTGGGATAGTATTTTGATTGGGGCTCATGAATCAAGGAATATTGTTTTTCTAGGTTCAACAAAGATGTCTCATAACTTGAAGGAAATATTTTGGTAGAGCAATATGAAGAAGGATGAGGTGAATTTTGTGTACAAGTGTATGGTCTATCAGTAGGTGAAGGTTGAACACTTGAGTCCTGGTGGGATATCTCAAGGGATCGAGTTGTCAGTTTGGAAATGGGAATGATCTACATGGATTTTTTTATGGGTCTTTCATAATATCATAATTAGTATGATTTGATTTGGGTCATTGTGGATAGGATGATAAGTCTGCTCATTTCTTGCCTATGAGGATCACCGACTTTTGAGAGGATTATTCTATGTTGTTCATTGAAGAGATAGTTAGATTTCATAGAGTGCCTATGTCCATCATTTCAAACCAAGGTATGAAATTTACTTCTCATTTTTTCTATTTATTTCAGAAAGTTTTGGGGACTAAGGTGAACCTTAGCACTTATTTCAAACCTCAAATGGATGAACAAGCAGAATATACTATTTAGACCTTGGAGGATATGCAAATTTCTTGTGTGTTTGACTTTAATGGATATTGGGTTAATGACTTACCTCTTATTCAGTTTGCGTATAATAATATATACCACTCGAGTATTCAGATGGCTCCTTTTGAGGATTTTTATGGTAGGAGGTGTAGATCTCCTATTGGGTGGTTTGAGGCTGGTTAGGCTAGGTTGTTTGGTTTGAACTTGGTTTGTCAAGACACAAAGAAGGTGAAGTAGATTAGGGATAGGTCTAAGACTATCTAAAGTAGCCAAAAGTCTTATGCAGATGTGAGGCAAAGGGAGTTGGAATTTGATATAGGTGATTGGGGATTCTTTAAAGTCTCTACTATGAAGGGAGTGATAAGGTTTGGGAATAAAAGAAAGGTGACTCCCCGTTTTATTGGTACATACCAGATGTTGAGAAGAGTTGGGAATATTTCTTATGAGTTGAATTTGCCTGTGATTTTGTGTTCTATTCATCCAATCTTCCATGTATCGATGTTAAAAAGTGTGTGGGTGATCCTTATTTGATTGTTACTAGAGAGGATGTTGGTATCTCAGATTCCTTATCTTATGAGGAAGTCCCGGTTGAGATGTAACTGCAGTGAAAGTCCTTTGGAGGAATCAAAGGTGGTATAAGATACTTGGGAAACTGAAAAGAACATGAAGTCATAGTATCCATTCTTGTTCCCCGCGTTGGATGAAAATGCTTGGGATATGATTTCTGTTCTCCCTCTTTTGGTCTTTCAAATTTGTCTCTTGGGTATGTGTGCATTCTATTTTGTTATCATGTTAATGGGTTCCTTGACTCCTCATTCAAGGACAAATGATCTTGGGGGGTGGGGGTGGGGGAGGGGGGTAATGTAATAATCTAGGGTTTGGACCTTGTAAATTTCTAGGTTTAGTCATTACTATCAACGGTACGACTTAGGTGACGAGTCATACAGTGCCAATAGAGGTCTAACCAGTGAGATGGTCTACTGTTTGTGTTATTGTTATGACTAGTACCCTACGAGTCGTAAGGACTAGTGACGAGTCATAGGGTGTGACTCATGACCTTACCAGTCAAGGTGCCAAAATTTCTACCTAGACTACGAGTCATAGTGACAACTTATGACCAGTGACCACGAGTCATTATGGGATCCATAGCGACTGGTAGTTATATTTTTTGCACGATTTTATTAAGGGCATTGTGGCCTTTTACTTCCATCCCATTACATTCCATGACTTAAAACCCTCCCCTTAGCCATATTTTCCCAAATTAACATTACATAAATACTCCCTTCTCTCTTACATTTCCCAAGCAAGAACAGTTAGGGTTTTTAAGGGAATTGGTCATCATGGCTTAAAATTTTGGTTTTCTCTCCAAATTTATTTGTGTTTTCAGGCATGTATCTCTTATCTAACTAGGTTTTATATAAAATCATATGTTTAATCATGGTTTATGTGGATTTAATTATTGGGTTTTAAATAATGGGTTGAGGGTTTTGTATGATTACTACTTGGTTGTCTTTCAAATGGTTTTGGAATTGTTTTTCATACTTTATCTCATGGTTTTTGAACTAAAATTGTGTGTGGGTATGGTGAATGGGACGGGGGTGGTTGATTTCCCTAAATTTTATGGAGTCCACTTTGGAATTGGTAGTAAACTCAACCCACTTGCATAATTGAATTTGAAATATTATTGAAATTTTTTTCCTTATTGGTCTAAGCTATCGCATTACATTAATGGATAAATGGGAAAAAATTGTTTTGAAAAGGGCCTCAGTGGCCATGGTATGGGTTTTAAATTTGAACATGAGGTTTATGGATTCCCCCACATTGATGGATAATTGAAATGGCATATTTTGTAATCTTGCAATCATAATTAATTGTTATGTCAATATCAATGCTAAATGCCTAACTGGATAAACACTTAGTTAAATGGGTGAGTTATGTGCAAATGTTTTAGTTGGTCTTAAAGGGTTATGTGTAGCTCATCATGGAAGGTAGAAGTCTCGGGGGGACCAATACTAGTAACCACGCTTGCCGGGATGGGAGTATTTATGATAGTTTGGATAGTTGACATATTATACATAATTTTGAATCGCTGCGATTGTAGATTTCCTGGCCCTTCCTCCAATTTTTCCTAGTTTATGTGGATAACACGCACTAGGACTCATTCAACTGGGGGAGCTAAACCAATATATCCCGTGGGTGCCTTTAGGATGGTTAGAGCTATAAAGACTAGGTTAATGGTTTTTAAATCTCATAATTAAACCTTGTACCCTATTCCAACGTTTTTATATATGTATATGCATGTATATGAACATTTACATTGAGATTGGTTTTGTTTTGGAAAATGGCACTATTTTATCCGTTCCTCGAGTTATATGCTAGCTCTTACCCTGCTAACTATCCTTGGATGCTACATCATTTCATGATGGTAGAGTCCTAAGGGTGTTTTGGTTTCGTTATGAAGAGTTAGGTGGTTTTGGTTTGTTGGTTGGTCTGCATTGAAGTAGTGAGTATGCCTTTTTTGAAAGGCCATAAATTTCATTTCTTTCTTTTATGAGTATCGAAATCCCATCGGTTTCTTTTATATTCTGGATTTCTTTTTTGGCCATGGCCTGGGGCATGTCCCGAACTAACTTGGTACTTTGATTTAATAGATTTTATAGAAAAAGAGTGGGTGGTTATTGTTTATTGACTCTCAGTTACATTGAGTTACATTAACTATTTTATTTTTATATTTTGGATGTCTTTCATTGTTGATAACGCTCACCTATACCATCTAAAGTGGTAGAGGACGGTCTTTGTCAATAGCTCAACTTTCATTGAGGTCGAATCAATGAGGAGTAAGATTTAGATTTCGAGTCCTATGGGTGTCAAGATAACTAAAAAGATACCTGAAGTATTCACAACGTAAAACACATGATGTAAAAAGTGTGTGTGTGGGGGGAGGGGGGGGGGTTGGAATAGGATGTTATCAATATCAAGTAATGCAACACACTACAATAATACTTTTGTGTAAGAATTTAATTTTCGGATGGATCTTAGGATTATGTCTACCTAAGGGCAAGTTGTGCGTGTGATCATGATGGTTTGGTATAAGTTCTAATTGTTGATAACATGGTAGGTTAGGTTAAGAGTCCATGAGGCTAGTTTGTCAACAAGGCCTTAAGGATGCCACTCATTGACTCTTTCGAGTACCTAACGAGTGTATCAATAAATTCCACCCAAAACCTCAATTGGGCATCCCTATTTTTAGGAAGATGCCCTAACATAACCTACTCTCTATCTACCCTTATTTCGAAGATGGCAAAAGAAAGTTATATTTACAATTTTGCGCTATTACTTTGGCCCCATATAGACCTCTTTCAAGGAAGCTACGGGTTCCCAAAAGTTCACCCATATCCCTCTTTCAAGGATGATGAGAGCTTTCAAGAGTTTGGGGTTATCATCTAACAAAACCATTTTAAACCAATCAATAATGGGATACATAATCAACAACTAAGAATTACACAAACACATCATCACCCAAACACAATTGCATCCTTGTTCAACATAATCCCAAGAATAGAGAATTTAGCTACTCATGAAATGAAAGAGATAAAATATACCAAAAAATTCATTTATTGAATCCATAACAATGGAAGATAAATAAAATCTACACTATACACTTCAATTTTAGCAATTTCTACTTGAAATTTTAACTACACAAATGTTTCCCAAATTCTAAGGTTCACTTGTTTTCTAATTTTTCAATCCTCCTCTCTTATATAATGTCCTAATGGAAGAAGAAGTGTGCCTGGAATGGGAATTGGAATCAGCTACGTCTTTCGACTAAATTGCCCTTGATCATTAAACCCACTAGGCTATGATCGCTGCCATTTGTCCGCGATCGCGGCTAATACAATCATGGTCAGCACTCGTAATCGCGATATATTGACCTGTCTTGACTAACCACAATCACTGACCTCAAACAGTGATCGTAGTAACTAAGGCTTGTTTCTTCTCTAGGTCTTCCAGGTGTACTTGTTTTCTCCTTTTTATTCTTTTTAGTTTCAATCCACAACTTTTCATCTCATGACATATATGCCTACAAAATGTGGAAATTAGTGCCCTTAATCACAAATATATCTCATCTGTACATTCAAATTATGGTATTATGCATGAATGTTGAGTACAAATGAGTGGTAAATACATCACTCATTAGTTTTTCATCTGGATTTTGTGTACTGGTTGGCTAGACTAAGGGGGGGTCATCGACCCTCGACGGCCTTGAGATACCCATCACGACTAGTCCCTAGGTCAGGTTATAACACTTGTCTTCAGCCGCAGTATAACTATTACCTTAGGGGTCTCAAGTTATTAGATGAGTGTTGATATCCTCAAATCACTGTAGTATTTCCTTTTTCCCAATATCGACCTACCTTATAAAGATGATCTCGAATACAGACTGGTTGTTAGAGTTGGACACCACAAAGAAATCAATTAACTCAAAGGAAACCACAATACACATATAAATTTAGGTCTAGTTGAATCTCGCACTTTCCTTACTTTGTCAGTCCATCAGGGTTCCCACAACCCTAGCCAAGGAAATTAGTCGCTCATGGTTATGGAACAGCCCATGGAGTTTAATGAAGAAAACATAGAATTAATTTCACTGGACGATAGAATAAAATCCAAAATCATGATTAATTATGAAACCAAAAAACCAATAACAAGAGTATTAAAGATGTCAAAGTATGTGAAAATATCTCAAAGTGTGTAACATAATAAAAGAATAACCCAAGGGTATTTATAGTATCCCCAAAATAATATAGGAAACCTAAGTAAAACAGAATAAGAGAATTATGTCGGCAGTGGTCACAGCTCTGGGAATGAGTCATTAAGACTAATTATGACTCATTGCCTAATTTCATAACTCTTATTTTCTTTCGGTGATCACGACTCTCTAGATGACTTCCCAAGTCTTAGGATTCTAGTCGTAGTCACTCTAATAGAATTTTACTTTCATGACTTTTGAGTTTGTTGTTAGGATGACTCCTCACTGCGAGTCATATTCAATCCTATTGACTCGTGATCTTCACTCGTTACTACTGGAGCCTATTTTTCATTCCTTAGGACTTTTAGCGACTATTCCCATAATGACTTTACTCCACGACTCATAGTCACACATAATGAGTCATGATCATCTATTACTTTATTCTTGGAACTCAACTTTTGCCATTGTTTTGCCCACGATTCTGGCTATGAGTCGTAAGGTGACTAAACGGCTTGCAGCCTAATCCACACGTCAAATTTTTTGTAGCTTTTACATTAATTCTCAATCAACACCACTTCCAACCTAATTTACCTGCAACATACCTAAAACACACATCATATCCGACAAAACAACTTAAGTAAATGCATATTTCATTGTTTTAAGAATCTAATGAGTCATGAAACCATGTCATATCAACACCCTTAACTTAGAACATTTACGTGTCCTCAGGCAACAACACAAAATAAAAACAAACACGATGCTTAACCAGAAAGATCCTATGCTACCTTTTGGTAGTTAATTATCAATTTTGGCTCAAAACACATTACCCCCACTTAGATTGAACTTTTATAAACCCAACTGTGTATACTAAGGTAGTACAACCACATGAAACAAGGTAATCAAGTGATGTCATCACATTACCAATAAACAACCGTGGATAAACTAGTTACACTACCCAAACAGATAAGTAATCTAACAATGTAACCATGCATCTCACAATAAAAGAAGTCCCAATCGCTCAACTAGATCAACATATTAATGCCAGGACGGTCAAGAGATGCTCTCCCTCATAAAGAAATTCCAATATTTTGCGCAAAATGCTATAGGTTTGCCTTAATTCCTTTACCTCAGCTTTCGAACGGTCTAGTTGGGATAAATATAGGACTTTATTTTTATTGTAATGTAGGATTATGGGTTGGTATGATATATTTGGGAATTTTTAATGACTTAGCCTCCTAGGCACTACAATTACTTTGGGTTCTACTCATTTAACAAACTCTTTTTCCAATCTGACCTTATTTCTCCCTATTTATTCTTTTTCTACTTATTTAGGCTAGGTATGGTATATTTTATTTTTTTCTTTTTCTTATTTTGAATTTTTTTGTTTCTTTTTTTACTTTTTTTTTCAACCACACCTAACCCTACTTTTTTTTTCTATTCACACCCCTTATACATACCCATTTCTACTAGTAAACCCCTATGATAGCCACACTCAACTTAGGAGATTTACCTGAGTTGAGGTGCACAATGCCCAAGGAGGATGAGGGCCAAACCAAGTTCATTCCAATCGAAACGGAAAGGCGAGTTTGTGTAAACAAAAAATTAGGTCTATTACGGCTCAAAATAGCAATTCAAGGGATTCTTATTACATTTGGTTTGTTATTTAGGCTAAGTTAGACCATTTTCAAGAATGTCCTATGGTCCTTCCTAACCAACTATCCTACAACCTACACAATACTAATGGAGCATGTTCTGAAATCCATACACAGAGGTAACTAGGTAATGTCTCACAAACACATGGTATAGGGTCACACTGCCAGTTACTATCTACTCAGTTTATGTAATTGGTCGCCATAATTATTATGTTCCTAATCCTGATGACATTACTAGATTCACAACGGTCATACACATACACACATCACAAAATTATATCTAGAATTTTTTGGAGGGGTCTTATTTTCACAAATAGATTCAGCATAATCACACAAACAATCGATCAACTACCTTTGTTATAAATTTTCATCCTAACTAAACACAAACACAAAACATTACAAAAAAAAAACACATCACAACACATTTTTAAAATAGACATGCCAGTTTAACATTCAAATCACAGTCGACAGGAAAAGAATCAAGGTAACAACCCACGATGGCTATATAGTACACGCCCACCCCAAACTAAATACATATGCACTATCTGGAGTCCATATGTAAATTAAAAACAAGGGGAGAGAATATACCTGAGAGTACTAGGCGCATCTCAGACATTATCACTGTGGGGGGACTCAAGATGTGCCCTACTTTCAACATCAATAGTCCCAGCAGTAGTTGAGATGCTCTTATCAATAGTGGCATCGATTGTGACCGATGCACTTCATTATGGATCTAGTGGTAGATCGATATGACAGCTAAGATTAGCAGTATAAGAAACATGAGAAGTACCATCTCCTATACAACCTTATAGACCCTAGTCTATCAACCCAGTTGATCCTATATGCTAGCTTCTTTCACATCATCAATCTTCTCCCTCTTAATTTTCTTTCTTTTTTTCCTCTTCCTTCCTCTATCACCATCAACATCAGCCATATCTTTTTATATATCAACTTCCCATATCTTGGAAACCTCTTCATCAATAACCTCTTCCATAATAATAATGAAAAGGAATGTTCTAGCATGTAGATCTTCAATCTCCTTCTGGAGCTCAGCCAAGTCAACCCATACACTACAAAATTTAGGGATTGTATACTCTCTAGCCTCCGGACGGTCAGCTTCTCAAACCTACTAAACTTGGTTTTCATGCTCTGCATCTCATCTCAAATTCGTGTGTCCACCCATGGCTTAACTCGTTCAATAAATTTTACTTTCACCTCAATAATGTACAATCTCTTTTTCACCTCAACCAGGAATGAATGCAACACTAATGCATAACTGGCAAAGGCCGTCTATGAAGTAAATAGTTGTGGTGCCATAGTAGGTGGTGGAGTTGGGTTTTTTTAAGTGCATACTGCATCCATGGATGTTTGAGGTTCAGACTGGGCAGTCTTAATAAGGGTCTCACCTATGTCAGTGAACCCTATAGTATCAACTTGTTCCCTCCGACCACAAATGTATCTATAATCATGGTAGCCCCTATCTTAGCTACCTTGGATATAGGGTTAGACTCATTTTGAATCAAACCCAAGTCTATAATTCTCCATGGTTGGATGAACTGATAAATGTCTGAAATCTCTAGCACTCCCTTATCTGCATTAGTAAGCATGGGAATCCCAGGACTATGATGGAAGAATCTCCCAACCAATCAACTAAGCTATATAAATATCACAGCCTACCATAATTCGAGCTATCAAGGTCGTGCGGTCTAGACTGAGTACATTATCCCCATAAGTGGGACCTTGTGACGTACTAGCATCCATCATGCCTTAGCCAAAAAATTTAGGCTACCCTTCATGCTGTGAACTTGGGCCTGCTCCTCCAACTACCCAAGTAACCTTTTCTCCTTCCGTTGTAATTAGCCCGACCATCCACAGGAAGTGAATATACTTGTCCTCAGTGTAAATTTTCTTCCTCTTAAATTTTTGCATTTCAACCTTGGAAAAATTAATATCTGACGTATTTGCTGGTGGTAGGAAGTCTGGCCTATGTAACACTTGGGAAATGCTCTAGGTGGAGATGCTTACCTGAACACCTCTGATCATCACATCTTTCAATGGGTCACCACCCTTTCATAGTTACACCTATGGATATATCCTCTTGATATCCATCTAATACGCTACATAAAACTCATGTACTAATGCAAAACTAAACTGGCCAAGTTTTGTGTTCATCCACTCAAAGTGGTTGTGTTTGAATCGGGTATCAAAATTAGGCATCTAAGATATGCTTATGGTACCCAACTCTCTCTCTAAATAAATCCTTCTTTATGGATTTCCCATGAAAGGGTTCATTGCATTACCATTTTTATATAAGACCTATATTCTTGGGGATCCCCTCCATTCAATGATGGGCACCAGAGAAAGTTCGATGGATAGTGGAGTAGGATGTGGTGATGGTGGCTGAATTTTGATTAGGGTAGCAGTCTCTTCACACTCACCCTCATCTTTAGATTTGGACCTGTAATTACCCTCAACATTATCCTTAGAATTTTGCTCCTCAAAGTAGTATTCCCTCTCATCATCATCATTACCTTTAATATCATTATTATTTTCACCCTCCTCCTAAAACTGGGACGGTGAGTAGGGTAGTGATATGCTATGATTTTTCCTCCTAGACTTAGTCCTGTGTGGTGTGACATCTTTCGAGGTTTATTTGGTGCATCAAGGAAACTGATTCCATGTCTTTGCCTACCCCACCAATGGATATTCCTCGACTTAACCGCTTAACTTAATGGTGTCCTTATTTTTATGTTTATGAGTGGATTACGGGGCAGTTTTCTTTGAGTTTTGCTTTTTTGGGGTTTGTTTCTTTATTGAGTCCACTTTTGGAGACATTAGTACCTATTGAAACATACCTGTTAGTAAGTTATAAGAAAATAAAGAAAAATTAGTATCACTATTTTAGGGACTGGGCTCCCTACCACTCAAGGTACGAGTCATGACCTCTGGTTACAAGTCATCATAAGACTCATAAGCTAAGATTGTGCATCAAGAATGGTCACTGGTCATCTAAAAATTCCTCCTAATGAGTCATTATGTTAGACAACAACTCTTTACCAACACTTTTTTTCCTACCAAAACTATTCCCTTTATGTTTTACCTTTTCCAATTATTACGAATCCTCGCTATGAGGTGTATAGTGTGACTATGACTCGTGACATTAGTCTTAATGTAAGAAGAATCTCAAACCCCTTTAGCATCCATGTTTCCAGTGGTTATGAGTTACGTAATGACTTGTTAGGTTACCCTACGAGCTGTTATGAGCCCCATGACCATTGAGACATGGGTGTTCAAAGGGTTGGATTCCTATTTCATATTCCTAAAACAATAATATGTATTCTTATGATAATGGTAAATTCATACTACTCCTAGTACATCCTAACATTACATTTTTAGGCATAAAATTTTAAGCTATACCCAATATATTTTTCTATTTTCAAAAACACTTGGGTTTGATCTTTAAGCACATACAACATATAAAGGAATCCGAGTTAGTCTTGAGCATATTTACCATCAACTTAAGCAATAAACAATTGAACCATAAACTTACTTGACTTAGTTATTTGGATCCTTGAAAAGAAAACTTTTGTAACTTGAACCCTAGTTCTTTGAGAGAAAACTTTATTTGGGTGCTTGAAAATCTTAAGCTTTGATTATTAGGATGACTTTGGGAGTTTATTTAGGCATTTACAGAGTGGTTAATAAGAATAGAGGGAGTCTCTATTTTCAAAATTGGTAATATCAATCATTTAAATTGAATTTCCTTATTTAAATCATATGGATCAGGTCGAGTCGACCTACTAGGCCCACGATGTAGGGCGTGTTAACGAGTCACTAATATGACTCATAACCCCAGGTTACAAATCATAGACTTCCCCCGTAATGACTTAAACTTTACCTGAGTCTCCAGTCATCATGACTCAAGGTTACAAGTTGTAGTCACCATGACTCGTTCTGAAAGTTGTGATGATTCCAAATACCTGAGATATTTCGGAGATCCATTTACCTACAACTTAGATGACGAGTCATGAAGACTGGTCGCAACTTCTAAAGTAAGTCATAAGGCCTAGCACCTACAAAAGTTTTCTGATATTTTTCTATAATCTCAAGCCCTACACACTGAACACATAAGATACCCTATAATCAAGAAAGTACAAAACATAATTTTCCTCCTATGGAGAATTTTATTTAATGTCATGGCATGAAGTGGCTAGTTTTGATACTTAGACTTATCCAACCAGCCTCATGGGTTTCCTCCCATACAGCGCCTGATTTAATGTCACGACACACTGCAATTGACTTGGTTACTCAAAGTTGAAAAAGGTCAATAATATCAACCACTTCCCCAGGGTTTACTATGTAGTGATTCTCCCATTTCCCATTTACTTTGAACGATGCTTCACCATTATGCTCCATCTCAATAGTTCCATCTGGGAACAACAAAACCACTTTGAATGGTCTATACCACCTAGACTTCAACTTTCTAGGAAATAAGCAAAGTCTTGAATTATACAACAAGATCGATCACTAGGCTCAAACACTATTTTCTTAATTTTTTTGTCATGGTACATCTTCGTCCTTTCTTTTTATATAGTAGAACTATCATAAGCATGGAGTCAGAATTCATCCAACTCGCTCACCATGTTCAACCTCAATGTAGTTGCCTTATGCCACTTAAAATTTACCCTTTTTAATGCCCATAGTGCCTTATGCTCAAGTTTAACCAACAAGTGAAATGGTTTGCCATATACAAGATGATATGGGGAGGCACTTATAGGGGTCTTGGAAGTTGTTCGGTAGGCCCAAAAACCATCATCAAGCTTTCTTAACCAGTCAATCCTATTGGCATTCATTTTTTTTACTAATATTGACTTGATCTCTTTATTAGAGACCTCAACCTACCCATTCGTATGAGAATTATAAGGTGTCGTCACCATATACTTCACGTTATATTTTTCAGGAAAAAACTTAAGCAGCTAGTTGCAAAAGTGAGACCCACCATCACTATTTATCTCACAAGGAGTGCCGATTCGAGAAAAGATATTTTTCTTCAAAAAGGCGATGACACTTCTACCTTCATTGTTTGGAAGCTCTACCACCTCCACCTATTTTCAAACATAGTCAAGTGCTACCAAAATATACAACATTCTATAAGAGCCCACGAATGAACCTAAGAAGTCAATTATCTACACATCAAACAACTCCAACTCCAAGTAGGTGTAATAGCGAGTTCATGGTATCATGAAATATTTCCTTGATGCTGACATTGATCACAGGCTTATGCATAATCATACACATCCTTGAAGATCATAGGCCAATAGTACCCACATTGTAGAATTTTATTGGTTATGCTGGTTACACCATGATGGAGCCTAACTGGTGATAAATTACAATCCTTAAGGATGATCATCATCGCCACCTCAGGAATACATCTACGAATCACCCCACCTGCACAAATTTAGAAAAAATAAGGCATCCTAGAAGAACTTCCTCACTTTATGCATAAACCGCTTGCGCTGCTAGAAGGATAAATCTTCTGGAATAGCGTGACCTGCAAAATAGATGGCAAAATTAGAAAAGGACGAGATTAAGTCTATCGCTACGACCCGACCATTAAGAAAAGTATCATATATGTCAAGCTCATCCCCAAGTTTCTGCATTGCCTCCTCTTGAAGCCTAGACAAGTGATTTGTAAGTTGATTTTTAGTGCCTTTTTGAATTTTCACCCTCAAAGTCAAATTCTTGCTTTAAGAGAACCCAACAAATCAATCTCGGCTTTGCATATTTTTTTGACGTTAGGTATCTTAACACTGCATGGTCTGTATGAGTAATGACTTTGGTCCCAATCAAATAAGATCAAAATTTCTCTAAGAAAAAAACCATCGCAAGCAACTCCTGCTCAGTAACCATATAGTTCTTTTGTATGGGTTTAGTTCCTAGCTTTTACAGTATATTAGGTGTAGGATGTTCTCTCTGGTGACTAGAACAACACCTAAAACCACTCTACCTGCATCACATATGACCTTAAAAGGTACACACCATTCTGGAGATATAATGATAAGGGTTCTCACTAATCGCTCCTTTAGGCACTCAAATTCCTTAAGGCATGCATCCTCAAATATAAATTTCACCTCTTTCTCAAGAAGTATTCATAGAGGATGTGAGATATGTGAGAAATCCTTGATGAAATGCCAGTAAAAACCTGCATGACCCAAAAACTTTGAATACCTTTCATCGAGACTGGTGGAGGCAAATTTTCAATCACTTTAATTTTTCTTTATCTACCTTAATGACCCTTTTTAAGATCTTGTGTCTGTGTAAAATACCTTCTTTTACCATGAAATGGCACTTCTCCCAATTAAACACAAAGTTGCATTCGTCGCATCTATGGATAGCATTGTCCAAATTGGCCAAATAGTCATTAAAAGAAACTCCAAACAATGAAAATTCATCCATGAACACCTCAATAGTATCTTCTACCATATCAAAGAATATTGACATCATACATCTCCAAAAAGTTCTTGGATCATTGCATAAACTGTATAGCATCCTTTTCAAAGCAAAAGTCCGATGGTGGCAAGTAATGGTCATCTTTTCTTTGTCTACTAGAGCAATAGAAATTTGATTCCATCCTAAATACTTATCAAGAAAACAATACCAACCCCTGGCTGCTAACCTGCCTAGCATCTGATCCATAAATGGTATAGGAAAATGGCCCTTCTAACTCCATGTATTTAGGTTTTTATAGTTCATACATACTCTCTATCATGCAACTGGCCTCATGGGGACAAGTTCATTCTTCTCATTGGGCACTATTGTAATTCCACCCTTTTTTTGAATGCATTGGATAAGGCTAACCTACTTATTATCAATAATGGGGTAAACCACTCCAACATCTAACCACTTGATAATTTATTTATTCACAACGTACTGCACTGGAGGATTCAATATTTGTTGGTGTTCAATACTGGGAATACTATCTGCCTTAAGATGTTTCTTGTAGGTAAAAATTCCAGGTCGAATCTCCACAATATATATATATAATGGTCTATCCAATAACCCTCTTGAATCTCTACAACATTGATAATAATACCTCTACCTCTGTACTCACTGACCCAACTAAAATAATCACCAACAAGGTATTGTCAGCTCCTAAGAATGCATATTCCAAGTGAGAGGGGAGGGACTTCAATTTTGAGATCAATAACTTTTTAATAGATGGTCGAGCCAGAGAAGTGGTTCTATTCTTGAAATCCAGATCAAGCTTCTTTGAGGCATAAGTGTAAGAACCTATACCATGCAATGCACTCACTACCTCATCATATTCATCAATGCTATCACTATCGAAGTTCATGATTATAGTTGTCAATGCCTCAACCCCAAGACTCTGTTTAATGGGCTTAGTCACTGTCTCAACATCATTATCATTAGTGTCTATCATAGACACCACACGCATATCATCAGGATACTACATTGACTCATACATATTAAAGATCAGTTGCTCATCATTAAGCTTAAATTTTATCTGTCCTAATTCTATATCATCAAATGCCCTACCCGTTGCTAGGAAGGGTTTGTCCAAGATGTTAGAGATTTGAAAGTATAACTTATAGTCAAGAATGACTAAATCAACTAGTAAGATGATATATTAATTAAATATAATTTTCAAATCAAGTGGAAACAACAAAAAAAGGCTTGGAATGGATCAACGAAAGCACAAGACACAACTTAATGTGATTGGACACCTTGGATGTCAAGGGAGTGTCATGGACCAAAGCGAGGGCCAAATGGAATTTTACATAAAATGAGCTTCATAATGGAACAAAAGCAGTGGATATCCATGATAAGTTCATGGTGCACAGATAGACGTAGTAAATTAACCCCGCAAAGCGTCCTAATACAAAAATCGGCAGTTTTGTCCTCCTATAAATAGGACACTTGTACTTGATGTTATACACCTTGGACGACTTTGAAAATTTGAGAGGGACTGGAAAACACTTAAATCAGGGTTTTTATTTATTTGATTTATATTTTTAATGGATTTAATTATGTTTTTATTCATCTTGATTATGACTATGTCCATTAGTGGCTCAACGCCCCCTTTCCGGGGTTAAGGCCCAAAACATGTTTACTTTATATTTGAATTGAGTTTTCTTGTATAAATTATCATATTTGGTTGTTTTTTATCCTTTTTATCACTATTTAAAGCATTTTCAACCCTTAGAATGCATATATTATTGACCTTGTGAACTCGGGAGAGGAATAGAAGATAGAACGTGGGGATGAATAGAATAAGGTTCTTATTCTTTTATGAAATAAGGAATTTGAATTAGTATCTAGGATAGGGATATAACTATAAGACTTTCTTGGTTCATATGTAGGATGATATATAAATTAATCTAAATGTATTATTTCATCTCTGCTTTGTTATATAGTTGTAATGTCTAGCTATGTAAAAGGTTAGAGGTCGGGAGACCCTGATCATTCGATAAACTATACGAATTAACAACCAAAATAAGTTATCTTACAAATGAAGTTCATTAGCATAGTATGATTTTTCACATTGTCTTACCTTGGGTTTTCATCCATTCTCCACAGTCTTTACTTTTCTGAAAATTATTTTACTTTACTTTTAGTTTACAAACTTTCAAAACTCTTTTGGTTACAATGCACCACTTTAATCGCAATAGTTGAACTTGAATTAGATATTTGTTGATACAAGTCTCTAAGGTATTGATATTCGGCTTTATTTAAGTCCATTATATTACTTGGTAATACCACGTGCACTTGCGTGTTGCTTGGGCATAACAGATACCAACCTCTATTATTCATTAAACTATCATCCATTATATCCTAGGTAGTATCACATCGAAGACGCATGAATGCACCTCCTGAAATTATATTTGCCATTTCTCTCGAACTGACATTAAGTGATCTGTATAAGATTTCCAACAAATTCGACCCTCTGGTTTTGTGATTTTGTACCATGCTCAGCTTCTTCTTGAATCTAAACCATTCCTCATATAGGATTTTGTAGGTAATTGTCCAAAATTATAAATCTCATCTTTAAACTGTAGCATCCTTGTAGAAGGAAAAAAATTGTTCATAAATTATTTACGTAACTCATGCCAAGTAGTGATTTAACCTCTTGAAAGTTCCCCCAACCATAGTGATGCTTTGCCAGTCAATGAAAATAGGAACAACCTCAATCTCAAAGCTTCCTGATCCACCCCCAGGTTAGTAAATGATGAGTAGATCCCAGTAAAATTAGCAAGATGTATGTTTGCATCATCAATCATTGATCCCGAAAATACACCCTTCAAGTTCAACAATTGGATCATAGCGCTTGTAACATCAAACTTCACATTAGGGGGTAATGCCGGAGGAATGATGGCCAATGTATCAGTAGGTTTAACATAACCCATATCTTTTTCATCATTGTATGGGTTTAAATATTGAAATATAGGAATCAATGGAGCTCTACCTCTCTGAACACTCTTTTGTTGCTTAGTGTATATAGGCTAACTAGTCCTCCTTGTTGAGCTAACCCAGCCTCTTCAATTAATCAAGCCTCTTTGATTGCTCTTCTCTCTTCCTCAGCTGCAGCTATTAGTTGTTGTATTTGTAAATCTGCAATATTGTATGGATCAATTGGTTCATACAGGAGTACCAAATTTGGATCCATGGGTGGAGGTTCTTAAACCCCATCACGAACTTTTCCTGACATTTTTCTTGGTGTTTGAAGAATTCACTCTAGCTCTAGATCAAAAGGGAGTAAGGGATTGCCTCTTCTTCTAGAGTTTAACATACACTGTTGTATGCCAAATAAAAAATAAAAAATAAAACCCGTGAAGTTCACCAATTCAATTAACTACTCAAACCATCTTCCTCAGCAACGGTGCTAAAATTTGATGTCACCCAAAACTAATCTTCAAAAAATGTTTGTTGCGGTCGATGCCAAATATAGTAACCCCATTAGGTTAGGGTCGAACCCATAGGAAAAATGTTGAACAGTAGCTTAACTTGATGCAACACACGAGCAGTGTAGAAAGTAAATTGGGGGATTTAGATTTATCATTAACTAGTAACAAAATCTTGAATGTTTTTCAGTTGTAAACAATAGAAGATGAACACAAGGCTTGTGTTCCCCCTAGATTCTCAACTCTGTAAATTTCCCGCGTTCAATATTTTGCAGAGAAATGACTTTTGAGTTTTTCACAAGTTCAAATACTTTCAAAAATATTTTTAAACTCGAAAATAGAGTTGCCACTTAATTTATTTAGGGAATCAAGAAAACCATTGAAATTACTTCAATGATCCAAAAAAGAGAAATAATTTAATTTTGAAGATTCTGAGTAAGTGGTTCCTATTAATACTCTTGGAGAGTTGTTAAGGCACCAAGAGTGTCTTTAAACTTGTGGTTATCCAGACTATTTCAAAATGATTCTTTGACTAACTTGGAGAAAAGAAATTAATTTTTGGAAAGAAATTGATTATGAAAACATTTGCACAAAATTAATTTTTGTGGTAACCTAGTGAGGAATTTAACTAGTTCTAAGAAAGCTAAAATCAAATAGCACAAAAAGGAAAAGGGGAAAATTATAAAACTTAGGCTCATAAGACCAAATCCCTGTCCTAATCTAATTGGGCTTTTGTCCCACCTGCACCTAGCCAGAACTATTCATTTGGGATTTTAGCCCGTCCTCACCTGTCCAAATCTAGATCTTTAAGATATTGGCTTACAACCTCCTTCACCTGTATTAATTTACAACTTTGTCTTCAAGGCCTAAATGAATGAACAAATGGATAGATAAATAAACAAACAAAGAATAACATAATATTAAATATTAAGACTTTTCAAGTCTCTTAGCGACCTCTTCAATGGGTTTTTCCCTATTTACTTACTTCTTCCATCTTCTTGCTCCCACACGCCAAATAGTCGAACTTAGTTTTAAACTTTGGACTTGACTCAAAGAGGTTCTCCTCATTAGCTCATTATGAAATAAAATAGTAAAGGAGTCCATTTGGAGCCCAAAACAGATTCATGCAGAGAAAAAGAAAAATAAAAAGAATTAATAAGTGTTCAAAAATTCTACACATAATAGATAAATGATGAGATGGTAAAATAGTACTCTCAAGCATAAGTGGTAATTTTGCAAATTGCTAGGCCACAAACATAACGTGCCATCATATGCCTTTCACAAATAACACGAAATTTAGAGATATGGGTAACTCACTACTTCAAATTGAGAAATAATTTCAAAAACCTTAACAGTAGTAGCCATTCATTTTCAACATAAAGGAAACAACTTTATATACTTAAAGCAAACATATCCACCAATAACAAATTTAAACAAAGCATGAGCATCCATTTTAATCAAGAAAAGATCAAAATTTATCCATCAAATTTTAAAAGGACGAAACAACTAATATTAACTATTTTTCATCATAAAGAAAACAACTTTACATGCTAAAAACAAATATATCCGCCAATGATGGATTCAAACAAGGCATGAGTACGTCTTTTAAGCAAAGATCAAAACTTTATCCAGAATAATCAATAAATAAAGCCAAAAGGAGAAACAATCAATACTAACTATTCTTTTCAACATAAAGGAAACAACTTTGTATGCTAAAAACAAACATATCCGCCAACAATGAATTTAAACAAGGCATGAATACGTTTTTAAGCAAAGATTGAAACTTTATCCATAATAATCAAGGAATAAGGACAAAAGGCGAAAAAATAAATATTAACTACTCTTTTCGACATAGAAGAGAAAACTTTATATACTAAAATCAAACATATCCGCCAACAATAAATTTAAAAAAGGCATGAGTACGCGTTTTAAGCAAAGATCGAAACTTTATCCATAATAATTAAAGAATAAGGTCAAAGAAATACGTTCAAATATTGTTAACTCATTTTTATACCATGAACATAAAAATAGTCATAATATTGATACCATGACATCCTATGGCCTTCAAGGTTGTCTACAGCAAACAATCCCATCAAATAAAATTACAAGTACAAAGTACAAAGAAAGAGATGAAGAAGAAAATAATAACCAAACTAAAAAGGGAAAGGCGTGTTTACCTTTTTCGGAGTAGCGAAATTGGACTTTAAGCTTTTTTTAGAGTCTTGATCAACATCGAAAAGCAATATTCCAAGAATCCAGATTAGACTACCGCTTTAAAATTTTTACTAAAATAAAATTTAACTTTATGCTCAAAAGATTTTTTCATTCTTTTGGACTTGGTCTTTCTACCAAAATAGTGGTAGTATTTACAGGAAAGGATGAGAATTCAATTATTTTCATCCACCAATGAGAGAGAAAGAAATTAGATGTGTTTTGGGAATTTACAAATTAAGGAAAAGGTTTGTTGGAAGATAAGATGAGGTTTAATTGTACAATTTAGTACAAATTTTGAATTTCAAAAATTAAAAAAGGACAAGGTTGAGAGGAAATTGTACAATCTAGTACAAATTTGAAAAAATCAAAAATTGAATTACAAAAATTGAAAAAGAACAAGGTTGAGAGGGAATTGTACAATCTAGTACAAATTTTTAATTTTAAAAAATAAAAAAAGAATAAGGTTGAGTTGGAATGGTACAATCTAGTATAAATTTGGAAAATCAAATGGAAAACAAGACAACGTTGAGGTAGAATTGTACAATCTAGTACAAATTTGAAATTTAAAAATGGAAAAACGATAAGGTTGGGTAGATTTAGGTCATTTTTTGGGATTTTTATTTAAAATTTAGTCAATTTTATTTAATTTTAACCAAATTGAAAATCAATTGGCGGATTGTATTGCAATTACAGAAAATTTGATTTCAATTATGGTCAAATCTAATTGATTGGCTAAATTAAATTAAAATTCAATACAAATTAATACTTCATTAATCCTAAACTTTTTTTTTTAGATAAAATTAAATAAATATTTCTCCAAAAAATATATTTTCGAGAACAAATCATATTTAAATCAAGATTTTACCCATTTGAATAAATTCTCAAGATAAGCTTTGATTAAAGTCTGATATTTCATAAAATAAATATTTAAGTAACAAAATTATATAATTTTGATGATATATAATCACTACCTAAAATGGAAAATTACTCAAATAAATACTTTTAAAAGATTTTTATACGGATAAAATAAGTATTGTAATTTATTTGAAAATCGAAGAAAATTGAGACTAAACTTAGTTGTAGAGGGTGAAAATTAGGTGTCAACAACTGTCCCCTCTCTTTGAGTAGTGTGGATAAAAGTAACCCTGGGCAAAGGAAGTTTGACGTTTCTAATTTTTGTCCGACCACAAATACATTTTTGAGAGAGGTTTACTTTCACATAACTTTCGTGGAGTTATGGTTGAACCCCGGTATCGGGTTTGCTATATATCTCAGGGGTCATGAGAATTCAGGCCACTTATAATTCATAAATCTTGGAAGCACTATTTTCAAGGAATTCACGAGCTATTCCAATTTTCAAATTTTGGTAAAACCAAAAAGTTGAGGAATAAGAGGACTGTGGGGGAGGTTGAAATGCAATCGATTTTTTAACATGGAGACCAACCTACATATCCCCGAGACTCAGGGAATCAGACTGCATGTAGTTTGACTCAATTGATATAAAAGATAGTCTTTCATTTCAGATGATCTTTAGCTCGGGAGGAGTGACAAGTTGATTGAATTATTGAAAAAGGGATTGTAAGCTCCTAACTATGAATGTGGAATTCTTCACATCTATAGGAAAGAACTTACCTGGACATAGTTTTCAAAACTCTAAATATGTTCTCACTTAAATTTGAAAGAAAGAGAAAGTTACCTTTAGCATGAGTTTAGAAATATTTCTATGGTAAATATGAAACTAGAATATCCCAAAATACCCACATTCCTTTTAATAGGAGTATGGTTTGATGGAGGTGGGATCATCCTTTAGCTCGAGTCCAAAGTGTTTGACGTTTCTCTCTAGACTATGTCTCACTTTGCTACTAAGAAAGAGTTTAATGTTGTGTTGTGTCCTATCTGGAGTCGTCCGCAAATGTGATTTTTATTTGAGATTTTATCCTCTCATATGCTCTCGATAATGTCTCAAACAAAAATTATTAGTGCTAAACATAATTCACGAAAGGGGTATATAGTCTTTTACTATATCTCCACGTGAGTTGTTGCCATGAAAGTGAAGTCATCCTCTTATATACCTACTTGGAAGGAAGTAACTTGCAATAACAAACACAACAACTCTCTTGGTTGTTGCATAATTATCTCATTTGTTGATAGAATATCTCTACAAAGTGGGCTGACCCTTTTGGACACCGACGACACTTTATGCAGAATGGTCCCTGCAACAGTGTAATCTTATACTGATGTGGAAACCTTTTTAGTCCCCTATAATTCTTGTTATATGTGTAATGATAACCTCTCTGGTTATTGAGAATGATTCTTTGCGTGTGACCTCGGGTAAATTTTATGTATCTTTTATATCGATACGACTTATTGATTTTCCTTGAATTTTTAATCTTTGGATAATCTTGTGCATTATGTGATGTTGGATACGAGGAAACTTACAGATATCCTTTGAATTGTTAGCCTTTAGGTAATCTTGTATGTTATCCGACCTAGGATAAGATATGGCTTATAGATATCCCTCTAATTGCTAGTTCTCAGGTATTCCCGCACATCATCCAACCTTGGATACAATGTGACTTATAGATATCTATCAAAATTCTAGTCTTTGGGTAATCAAGTGCATAATCAATCTTGGATATGACATGACTTATAGAAAACCCTTGGAAATATTAATTTGATGCTCTTGCATATTCTTCGGTAAGGATATAGTTGCGCTTATGAATAACCTTTAGACTATCGATTTTTGGTTAACCATATCTGGTTAGGATGTTGATGAGTCTTATGGATGACCTATGGGATATCAAATCATTTGCAATATTGCACACTATCCTATTTCAAATAATATGACTTATAGATGACCCTCAAATTGTCAATTTCTAGGAAATCTCTTATGCCATCCATCTTCAGATAATGACTTAAAGATATCCCTTCGAATCACATGTTCTTGATACATTCAGATGTTGATTCATGATGAGAGCTTGACACCAAATTATTTTATCTTTGCATGTCAACAGATATTAAATGATGAGGTATCCTCGATGCCAGTGTATTTTATCTTGCATGTCAATAGATATTAAATGCTGAGATATCGTCGACGCCAATGTATTCTATCTTGCATGTCACAAATATTAAATGTTAAGATATCCTCGACTCTTACATATTCTATCTCATGTATCAATGAGTATTAAATATTGAGGTATCCTCCATACCACTATATTATATCTCGCATGTCAATGGATATTAAATGTTGAGATATCCTCGATGCCGGTGTATTCTATCTCGTGTGTCAACGAATATTATATGCTGAGATATCCTTGACGGCAATATTTTCTATATTGCGTGTCAATAGATATTTAATGTAATGGCCCTCTTAGAAATTAAATAATATGCAACGGCCCTCTTTGCAATGAAATAAGATGCAACGGACCTCTTGGAAATAAAATGAGATAAAATGGCCCTCTTAGAGATAATATGAAATGCAGTGGACCTCTTGGTAATAAAATAAGATGCAATGGCCCCATTAGCAATGAAATAAGATCAAATGACCCTATTGGCAATAAAATGATATGCAATGGCTCTTTTGGCAATGAAATAAGATGAAATGGCCCTATTGGCAATAAAATAATATGCAATAGGCCTCTTGGAAATTAAATGAGATAAAATGGCCCTCTTGGCAATAAAATAAGATGTAATATCCCTCTTGGTAATGAAATGAGATAAAGTGGCCCTCTTGTTAATAAAATGATATGAAATGTCCCTCTTTGGTAATGAAATGAGATGAAATGGCACTTTCGGTGAAAATATGAAATACAATATCATCTTGGTAATGAAATGAGATACAATGACCCTCTTGGCTATGAAATGAGATAAAATGGCCCACTCCACAATGACATAAAATGCAATGGCTCTCTTGAAAATAAAATGAGATGCAATGGCCCTCTTGGAAATAAAATAAGATCAAATGGCCTTCTTAGCAATGATATGAAATGCAATGGCCCTCTTGGCAATGAAATGAGATGCAATGTCCTCTTGGCAATAAAATGAGATAAAATTGCCCTCTTGGTAATGAAATGGTATGTAATATCCTTTTTGGAAATAAAATGATATGAAATGGCCCTCTTGGTGATGAAATAAGATGCAATGTCCCTTTTGTCAATGAAATAAGATAAAAAGTCCCTTTTGGAAATAAAATGACATGCAATGGCCCTTTCGAAAATGAAATAAGATGCAATGTCTCTCTTAGCAATGAAATGAGATAAAATGTCCTTCTTGGAAATGAAATGATATCTAATATCCCTCTTAGTAGTAAAATGAGATTAAATGGCCCTCTTGGCAATGAAATGAGATAAAATGGCCCTCTTGGCAATAAAATGATAGGCAATGGCCCTCTTAAAAATGATCTGAGATAAAATATCCCTCTTGGAGATGATATAAAATGCAATGTCTCTCTTGGCAATGAGATGAGATACAATGGCCCTCTTGGTAATGAAATGAAATATAGTTGTCCTCTTTGTAATAAAATGATATCCAATTGCCCTCTTGGAAATGAAATAAGATGCAATTGCCCTCTTGAAAATGAAATAAAATAAACTAGCCCTCTCAGAGATAAAATAAAATGAAATGGCCCTCTTGGCAATGAAAATAGCTTCACCTAAGTCCATTTGTTTGCATTTTTTTCTTTCATTATGTACCATTTGCGTCGCCTCATGCTAAATTTGAGGATAACATTTTTTCTCTTCTTTCTCTTGAGCAATCCTTTGATTGTGGTCTTGTAGGACCGCCTTCTTTAACCGTGCCTATACTCAAGTTAAATATTTAGTGGACACAAAGTCACTTTTGCTAGCGACTATTTTTTATAAAAAATCCAAATACAATATTTATAAAGAAGATAAGGAACCTTTGATGGTCATTCATGGTCTCAAAAATGATATAGACAATTCAAATAATCCTCAATAAATAGGTATTAAACCCATCTTTGGGCCCAAGAATACCGTTCTTGAGCATTAGATGCTTTGGTGTGGCTCTAAAGTTAATTGGGGATTTTTAAAAAAGATTCTCATTTTTGTGTATTGATCCCTGTATCCATAGAAAAATGATTAGTTTTTAGTGTAACTACTCAGTGTTGACCTCCTTCGATTCTTGGTTTGCTCCTCGCCATCTTTTGGGTACACCGTCATGTTGGGACTTCCACCCTGGCTCCCCATTCCAAGAGATACCGAGGCAATCACTAAGAAAAAAATATTTTTATAGATTTTCAAAAGTAGTCTTAATTTTAAAAACTAGTTTCAAAACTTCTATAAAGGCTTTAGAAAATCTATGCCAGTCATGTCATGTAGCAGCTCAACAAAAATCTTTCTCTTGGTTCTTAATGTATCCGAAGTTTGATGGAGGAATTCAAAGGATTCATCATCATCGCTAAGGGTTTCTATAAAAAGTTTTTTCTTAGCCGAAGATTTAGTATACCTAGACTTGGTCGCATCTAGTGATACCCAAAACTTTCTTTTACCTCTGGTGCTGGGGGATTTGAAATATATTCCAGTGTTTGGTGAAAATTTTGATGCCCTCCTCAAAATTTCTTCCCCAATTTAATTTTTTTTAGATGATCTCAGCTCGAGAGGATGTAAAGTCCTTGTTGGTCTTCGTTCTCTTTGTTTGTTAATGATCTTCCTCTCATGAATTTTTGAGATTCCTTCTCAAAAATTCTACCCCAGTTTCCATTTCCTAGATTTATATGACCAAGTCGTTACGGCGCCTACGTATCCTGTTGAAGAAGGAACCAGGACAAATGTAGTTCAGGACTATGCTAAGGATATATAGAAAATTTAATGGGTTGGCCGAAGATGACATAGTCCGCCTACGTATCCCTTTCTTGGGAATTCAGGTCACTATGTAGTTCATACATAAAAAATAGGATAAATTCTCCTAAGTGGTTGACCAAAATTGACATAGGACACCTACGTATCCCTTTTTTGGGAATTCAGGTCAAACGTAGTTTGTACATAAAATGAAAGGGAATTTAGGTAATTTTGTATCATAAAAACAAATACCTTCAGAGAAGTGATTACAAATAAATAAAGGAAACAAAAGTGAAAGACAATCTTTAAGCATAGTGTCTCTTTACTGCATCAAAATTGATTGGTTTGGCCTACTCTTGACCATCCATCACAGATAGGATCAGGGCTCCTCCAGATAGCACCTTTCGAACTATATATCGCCCTTTCCAATTCGGAGCAAACTTTTCTTAGTACTCTTCTTGGTGAGGGAATATGTATTAGAGAACAAATTTCTCAACTTTAAATGTTCGAGTTCTTACTTTCTTGTTAAAGCAATGGGTCATCTTGTGTTGTTAGAGCTAGCCATGACACACGACAACCATTCTCTTTCCATCAATTATCATGGGTTGTTCATAGAGAGCATGAACCTATTCTTCATTGCTTAATCTAACTTCTTGAATAATCCTGAAGAAAGGTATTTCAACCTCGGCAGGTATCAGAACTTTATTTTCATAAACAAGTATATAAGGAGTTACTCCAATTGAGGATAGAACTATTGTGTGATACCTTAGTAAAATGTAGCGAAAGATCTCGTTCCATGATCTATCATTTTGACCATTTTCTTCAAATCTTATTGATATTCTTATTAACGACTTCAACAACTCCATTCTTTTGTGGATAATATGCAGTCGAGTTGTGATGAACAATCTTGAGTTGATCACAAATCACATTCATCAAGTGACTATTCAAGTTAGCCCCATTATTAGTAATGATTGACTTCGGCACTCCAAATAGGCAAATCAATTTGTTCTTGACAAAATCTGTGGCTACCTTCTTGGTTTTGACTCAATATGAGGCAGCTTTCACCCACTTGGTGAAGTAATGAATAACAATCAAAATGAATCTATGCCCATTTAACGGTGGTGGCTTTCTTGGTGTGATAACATCCATACCCCAAGCTATGAAAGTCTAAGATGAACTCATCGCATAAAGCTCATGTAGATGCATCCAAATCAAATTTCCATGTATTTGGCATTTTGGGAACTTTCATTAATATGGGGCCCATAGATTCCGACATATAGTTTTTTTTGTGGCTTCCATGGAAACAACACATATTAGAAATCCTAAGCCTGGAGTCCTCCTTACAATAATTTCCCTATTTGGAAAATAATTCTTTTCTAATTGCCAGATTGTCATTTTCTGATTATTACTGGCCCCTTTAGGATAAGTTCCAAATTCTAGATACCTTTTAATATCAATGTACCATGGTTTTCCATCAGGTTCCTTTTTGACATACGCACAATGTGGTGGTTGTTCCCTCAATCTTTTTTCCAAAAGATCAATGTAACTCTAATCTTGGTGTTGAGTCTTGGAGGATATAGTAGCCAAAGTACCAACAAACTCATTTGGTATCCTTGGGGCTTCATACATTTATTGATGAGGGTGAGAATATTGGGTAGCAAGAAATTATCCTTAGGACTAGCTTTATTCAAATCACTGTAGTTAACACAAATTCTAATCTTGTTATCCTTTTTTAGTACTGGAATAGTATTGGCTAGCCATGTTGGATTTCTTGTGACCTCCATAACCTTAGATTGAATTTTCTTCATCACTTCCTCTTTGATCTTCAAGCATAAGTATGGCTTTAATTTCCACACTTTTTTTGGCTTTACAAGATCAAACTTGGGATTGATCGATAACTTATGTGACACAATATTGGTGCATAAGCCCGGCATATGCTCATAGGACCAAGTAAAGGTATCAATATACTCCCATAGAAAGTGGATGGGTCATCTTTTTTGGGCCTCTATTAAGTAAGCACTAACACTTATCTCCTTAACTTCATCGCGGTTTCCCAAGTTGACTATTTCAGCTTTTTCCAGGTTGGTCTTCTCTCCATTTTCAATTTCTACTATGTCTTCCACTAACGGCTCCTTATCATGGTCTTTACATTCATCATCATTCATCTTGCTTTGTTCATTTATCCCTTGACACGACATGACATCGGTAGGTTTTAAATATTATTACCCAATGGCTAATGAGTCATGAGTGCAATGGAGGTCCAATTCAACAATGTTTCCTACAATTTATCTTCCATGGTCCCGGTTGTCTTGGAAAATTCTTCAATGGTAGCATTACATTCTTACCTATTCCATCCTTTAGACCATTACTTTAGGTTTTGAGAAAATGACTGGTAGAGTCAAAATTTACTACAAATCATTTTTCCTTTCCTGTAACAAAGCTATAGTCAAGAGAGGAATCTTTATTCACTTTGATATAATATAGTAGGGTCATTTTATGCCAACACATAGTAGTTTCTAATACCTGCAATGTAAAAATAACTCAAAGGTTGATGTGTTAGATTCTGTTAGTAATAAGCAAAGCAAGATGATAAGGCAGAAAGTAAGTACATAAAGTTGTTTCTTATCTCATGCTAATTGATCCGTAGAGTAATGATGACTCAAGAATTTCAATGAATGGGATTTTTGTCAATGATACAGATAAGTGAAATTTATCATTAAAGTTTAATTTTTCTTATTTCCAATCTTATTTCTTTTTTTAATAACGTGGAGGACAATAGAGTTTTTGCAGATAGAGGCTGATCCAAAAGGCTACCTACATATCTCACGAAGGAGAAATTAGTCCCTAAGTAGTTTGAACTTAATCAATTGGTTGACTTTGGTGATCTTTCTTTTGGTCAACATTTTTCTTAGGCATTTTCTTATTTTCTGCCTTTAGCATATCTTCTTTTTGGTCTAAAGTCACCAATCGTCTTTAAGCAATTCACCTATTGCTCTTTTCAGTCCTTCCTTAATGGCTTTTTCTGAGTCTAAAGTCAACCTCCCTAGAATGGTAACAAAAATTTAGGATGTTTTAAGAATGATTGAGGACTTTTTTGAGAGACTTGGGAGACTTGGAGTATGCTTGGTTGGACTTTTGTATTGTGTGATATATTTCTGCTTAAAGGTGCTCTTAAAAAAATGGGATTGGATCAATTTACCTTTGATTTGAATAAATATAACACGTATAAACACATAAGATAGATGTATCACACAACCATATTGTAATAAAGGGCATCCTAATTAGGTGACCATTTTGAGCCAAGGGTTAGCCTAACGTATTTGAATGAGTTATACGCTTTTTAAAACCAATCCATTATCCCAAAAAAACTCCATAGTTAAAAAAGGCATAGATGTTTACAAAATTTGCACAAAAGGGATACAATCTTTAGGGAAAGGGTAATAACATGAGAAAAATAACAATGTCCCGCGTAGTGGATAGGAAATACTAGCTCCTAAATTCTATTCTATTGGCCTTCGTCCTATTAGCGTTGTCCACTTCTTGTCATATTCGACATCTGTTGATGATCAAGTGATTTCTGTATAATTGTTATCTAAACTCATAGGTCATTAATCTAGACAATCATAAGATCACACAAATTGATCAAACACCACCTAGCATCAACAACCTCTTGCTTGAATCGCTTCAATTCTTCTCTAAATTGGTGTATGATTGAGGCATCCTCACATGAAAGAAAAAAAGTAAGACTTCACCTACCCCAAATGATGATGGATTAGAATAAATAACATATATTTCTTTAACAAATAAGTATGATTCATCATTAATTGACTCATCGCCAATAAATGAGGGGTAGCTTTTCTAATAAGCCTAATACCTCTCGGGTATTGGGTTATCCTAGGCTCATGCCTAAGAAAAGATTTTGGTTTTGCTCTATCCTAAGTGTCTAGAGAGGGTTTGGACCAGGTTCCCAAGTAGACGACTTGGGTTTGGGAATATGAACAACCATCAGAAGCCTAACATGCTAATAAACCATTGTATTTCCAGCACTTCATTTGGAATTGAACAATAGGGGCCGGGATATCCACGGAACCCCAAACATTTTATATATCTCAAATGGTAAGTATTCAAAGAAATGCAACAATTTAATTTAGCAAACTTTAAACACATAGGCACATAAACGGTATAAACATTACAACCATTAGTCACAGAAGCTAATTCAAATATTTGGTTGGAACCTAGTTAAAGTCCCTGGCAGAGTCACTATTTCTGTTTTGCAGAGAAATGACTTTTAGATTTTTCACAAGTTCAAATACTTTCAAAGAAAATTTTTTTAACTCGACAATAGAGTCACCGCTTAATTTATTTAGGAAAATCAAGAAAAACTTTGAAATTACTTGAACGATCCAAAACAAAAAAATCATTTAAGTTTGAAGTTTCTGAGTAAGCGGTTCCTATTAATACTCTTGG
>NC_061111.1:139466618-139484315 GCF_002878395.1 Capsicum annuum
GGTGTTACACATTATAATAGATATCAATTTACTGATCTTTCCTTCCAGAACGATCATCATATGGAAAGGACAAATGAAACACATTCGATCACTAATACTCATTCATCAATTATCAAAACTATAATTATCAAAACATTTCTCATCAGAACTTATAAAAGAGACCGCTCTAATTTATGTTGTGCTTTTCTATCAATTCCTCTCTCATCCTCCAATTAATTTCAACTGTAATTTGCATGAGGACACTTTTGGCAAAAGATTTATGAGTACCCAAGATAACCAGAGCCTCACCAATACACCTTGAAATCAAAATTATTTCAAAAATCAAAGAATAAATTTCTCTCCCAAATAAATTGGATCTCGCTAGAGAAATATTTCCAATATAATGGGTTGTAGGCCGTTATAGTGGAATGGGTCAGTTTAAAGATTTGAGAGATGAGTTTTTTTGCCCATTTCTCAATTTTTTTCAAACACAAACTCCTCTTTCCGCTCTAATCACTTTGCTCTGATTGCTGGAACAAGGTAAATAATGTTATAACTCCGTCTCTTTACTTTATTACTCACATTATCGTAAGAAATTGCTTGAAATCATAGAAATAAGTGAGTTTTGGGGTTGTTTTTGAAATCAAATTTGATGAAATTTTAATGAAAGGTTGCTTCCCTTACATTTACAATGCCCCTATGGAGTTCTATGTGCAATATTAATGGAATTAATAGTCAGTTTGGGGCTTGAATAAGGATAGAATGAAAAATGTTGCTTTTATATTTTTCTTGACAATTGGGGCTTGTTTAGGGGTTTAGACATATAAATTTCAGTATATATATTAGTCTAATTACACTATAACCCTAATTTATGTTCAAAAATTTAAAAATGGATTATTTTTGCAAAAGGGGCCATTTGATGCGTCATTTGAGTTTTGGGGAAGATGAAGGATCTAATAGCACCCTCATCCCGCTATGGCAATCCTGCTATAGTGAGAAAATTTTTGATATAGTAGTTTCGTGGTTGCAAGATGCAACTTGCAATAGAAAGAGGCAGGTAGTAGCCTCCCATATTTTTATAGACTAAGTTTTTCTGTAACTTGAAATTTTTGATATCTCTATGGATTCTCACTCACTTTTCACATGATTTTTTCAGGATTACTGTCGCTAGGGCTAAAAATCAAGATAACGCTCCCCCTCTCTTCAAAAAATTTCCTCACTAGAATTGTCAAGATAAATTCTAAGATTATCAGAGGATGGAATTCTACTATAAGAGAAGGATCCTGATGAGAGGTATGATGGAAGCAGTAATAGAGTTCTACACTCGACTCCAAGAGTTCAATTGGATATCATTGGTGGGGGCTACTCGAGATGAAGTCTCAGGCTGGGTCAAAGAGTTCTATGCTATCCTCCCAACCCTTCTTTGGGATGACCCCCACCCTATTATCTGTATTTAGGGAGTGAATATCCTTGTCAAGGCTAATCAAAACAAGTTTACTTGACCAGTCTTGAAGGTACTAGGATCACACACCTCACTGTAGATGCTTGAAGATAGGTGGACTTGGTAACTAAGAGGATTCATCCTTTGATGACACTTCTGATGAACATACTATCAGACTATAGTGATGGCTTGA
This sequence comes from Capsicum annuum, assembly GCF_002878395.1. Classification (NCBI taxonomy): domain Eukaryota; kingdom Viridiplantae; phylum Streptophyta; class Magnoliopsida; order Solanales; family Solanaceae; genus Capsicum; species Capsicum annuum. The sequence goes on from NC_061111.1 coordinate 139,468,232, forward strand.
TCTATGCAAGGGATTCATCTGAATGTGCAGGCATAGCTTATTTCAGAGTGGAAGGACTTCTATAGGGGCAACAAAAAGGATCCCTACCTTCCTAGTCTAATCTCTGAGTTGTTCAGGCTTACAAGGGTTTCGAGAGAAAATAATGACAAGGACCTTGAGGGTAACCTACCCGTCCATCCTCTCAAGGTGAAGGATACACTATTCTAAAGTAATCAAAAGAGGAAAATAGCTGAGGAAGAGAGAAGCAGAGTAGTAAAGAAAAATGATGAGGATGCCCCTCTACCCAGTCCTCAATTTCGTACGAGCGCCTAGATCAGGACCTGGCTGCTATGAGGAGATTCTTGGAGCATTCTCATATGCTTACCCAGGATTTAACCCCTTCCAGCTACACAAACCCATCTCCTACTACTTGAGACTATGCTTAGCTCTGAAAAGAGCTGGATGAAAAGAAGAAAAGAGGCTTTTGGGATCTTATTCTTGCTTAAATGTGGAAGATTGTCAAGGTCATGTTTAAGTTCGTCATCCCTAAGAAGCCACTTCTCCACTGGATCTAGAGGACATATAGGGGTTTTCCTTCCTGAGTGGCTTAGAAGGAGAAGGCCCCGACCCCCGTAGTCTATGGAGTTGATGAGGCCTCCAGCTATGTCTCCAGGTGCACGTTAGATTATTCCCTCTCCCCTCTTTATTTTATTAGTTTATGGATATAGATTACTCCCATTTGGAAAATATAACGAACGATCTCTCTTTCTTTTATTTTCGCATATGGATGCTTGTTTTTATTAAACTAGGAATGAATGCATAATATTTACCTTATACTATGTGTGTTAAATCGTTCATGTGGTAGCTAGCAACGTATACTAGTTTTTTTGGACAAATTAGGAATGAAATATAAAACAGGGAAACATAGGGCAGAGATTCTGTCTTAGACAATCTCGCTATAGAAATATGCATACCGCTACCACGACACCACTATAGCAAAAACATTCTCTCTATAGAGGACTTGTGGTAGTTGGACAGTGCACATTATAACGGTCTACAACAGTCGCCCAAATTCATTTTAGTTTCCTGCAATTCCCTCAACCCCATTCCTTTCGACAATATTTTAATTCGAAATTACGCATCCATTAAATTGCAATCCCAACATCAAATCTTTCAATTTAAAAAGATTATAAATTGATCAAAAACACAATTTCATACACCAGTTACATATCACTAACTCAACATCAATTTTCACAATAATTTTTCCACTACTATTTAACACTAGTTAGATTTATGCTTTTCATATAACAACAGCTTGAAGCAAGAAAAATTTAGAATAACTTAGCAATTTCATCTACCACCTTATCAGCTAACACCAAAAAAGTTAGCAATTAAGCACTCACGTTTTTTTCATTTAACCAACACATCATACCCATTCTTAACCAATAACACTTAAGTAACATACAAATACTTCACTTATCACATATTCTTAAATATCAAGCAGTTACAACTCACATGAATATTGATTGAAATAATTCCATAAATCAGTTAAGTCATCCTTCATATTTCTCTAAACATAGCTTTCATTACGTTCTTGATGATCACTATTTGATCATTTAGAAGTTTGCACACAACCCTTACAACCAAATATCAATCGATACCTTCTAAGTTTCAATTTTGTTGCTTGTATTATTTCAAAGTAGGTCAAGGAACCACCATTAGTTTTCTTTGAGCTACTAATTAGAATTAAGAGATACCAACTGAACTAAACTCACAAATAATCACACAAACCACACAAGAGAAAAGGAGAAATGGAAACAATTCTTAAAATACCTCATAGCTTCTTGAAAATTCAACATGGACGTCAATACACCAATTCAAAGGAATCTATTTCACATTTTCTCTTGTACTTGTTGAGATCGGTAACCTAGACTCTGATACTAATTATCATGACCTATGTAATTGAATAATGCAGACACCTACTCTAATCCACCTAGATAGAAGAACTCTTACCGCCCAATTAAAAAATATATGAAAGTCATAAAAGAAAATCATTGTCTTTAAACTATTACAAAATTGGTTAAAAATCTTCAGTTGCAAGGAGATACTCTACCCTGAAGATCTTATCTAGATGGCTACAAAAGCTGCTACAAGTAAATCCAAAATACAAATGACTAAACTTCCACCATAAGAATGAGAAGAGGAATGCTGTTGGGGAACTATATCCATGTCGAGTGATGAAATTTAAACTGATCCTGCTACTAAAATATATCCCAGAAAAGAATATAGCAAAAGTAGTATCAGTTCAACCACACGTACTGATAAGTATCATCTATAGACCCAACTTAAATAATATAACCACAATATAAATATCCAAAATAAAACATGCACATAATTACTATAGTAAATTAGTATAACTCTCATACTACTATTCATCATTAAACCGTCAGTTATTTCTTATCAGTTTACACTAGGCCACAGTCAATCGCTAGACAACGTTCAACTCTAAAGCACCACCTCTCAACACATCTGTCACTTCTAGCTTATGCATTTAATACTCACTCAATTATGGATTCAACAACATATGACCATAATGAATTCCAATCCTATAATAACCAATCAATTCAACCTTAGTAAATATCATGCTTTGAAAATTTTCTCCAATTTAGGACCACACAGGTATAATATGAACATATAACCACAAATCGTAAGTAAGTACAACCACATAATACTTTAGCATTTAAATTTAGACTTTCTCGACAATACCAACTAGTTCAAGTAAGTATAAGACCATACCAAAAATTCACCAATCCAATATTATGACAACAACAATAACTCTATTTGCCACAACTACTCATTTCAAAGAACTTAATCAACCCTAATCAAGGATTATTTCACTTAACGACAATTCATTAGCATAATCACATCATATCTATCCATAATTTGATTTAGCATGAGCAGATAATACATACCAACTATAATAACAACTCAACACTGCAATCAAGAATACAATTTTCATTCACTAAGCCCTAATTACTATTTTATCCAGTAAAACATCTTGTCTGTAGGCCTAAACACAATCTCTAACACAAGTATGTACTACTCAATTAAACCTAGTCTACCTAGGCACCAAACAATTGCTACAAAGACATGAATGCGAACTTCTGACTCCATCCAGTGATTTCTGGCGTGGAATTCATAAGAAAATGATGAGTTTTAATCCATTTAAGCATGCTTTTTCTTTTCCATTGCTCTAGAGCTCTGAGGCAATCCTAGGATTTCTTTTGAATGAAGCCGACTATTTTGTCTATCGGCGTCTCACTATAGCGGCTAGTAGGTCGTTACCACAACACCGCTATAGTGAAAATTTTTCCGCTATAGTGGAACGACGTCTGCACACTCCAAAATTTTAAATTTTGAAATTATTCAACTAAGTCTTTCACGCAACTACTTTAAGGATAATTACAAAATTCCTTACTCCGTGCCCTTTAATCGAGATGATTTTAGTAACGACAAAATAAATTGTTACAACTTTGTCAAGTTAGCTTCCATGATAGTTATTTTTGAAAATATAATTTTTTGTAAACTTTTAGCGATATTTATTTATTTAGTTCTCTATCAAATTTTCTATAACTAATTCTATCATCTTATATTAGCATTTCTGTAATTTTTATTTTATTTTCTCTCATGTTATTCTTCTGTAATTAAATCAATAAGACATTGTTTTAAATTAGACTTTAGATATGTTTGCGAGATATTCTCATATAGTCAAATGCCTATTTTATGTAATTAATTATATCATTTTATCGTAGTTGTTACTTAAGTCTTGTTATTTTTCATTAATTAATTAACAAGGTTTGGTTTAAATATGACTATTTTAAATATGTTATCAGGAGCTACTAAAATAACTAATATGTATCTTATGCAACTGATCGATATTATATTACCTTATATGAACAATTTTTCAAAATTAAGTTTCATTATTTTTTAATATTTTTTGTTAAACTTTTTTTCAAGATGTGAGAAACTAATTTTTAAAATATTAAAGAAATTGAGAAAACTAGTTTTCCAAAAAAAAAACTGTTCATACAAGATAAGATGATATCAATCTGTTATATCTAGCACAAACTTAATTATTTGAGTATATTCCTATAACATATTTATAATAGTCATATTTATACCACTAAAAAACAGACTTGATAAGTCCCTTTAGATTTTTTTTTTAAAAAACAAAATCCACCTTTGAAAATTATTCTTTTTGGCGCCAAAAATCAGAAAAATGCGAACCAACCTCCTGAGTATTTTTTCAGAAGGTTGGTTTTTAACTTTTTTGTTTTGTAAAAAAGTTAGTATTTTTTAAAAAAAAGACCTCGAGAATTTTTTTTTTTTTTTTTTCACGAAAATATAATATTTTAAAGAGTAAATAAGAATTCACATAATGTTTAAACAATGAACATCATTGGTCAAGTGGTAGAAATGTACCATACTATAGAGAGTATTGGAGTTCGAATCCTAGATGGTCTATTCAAGCTTCTTACCCTTGAAAATTGGAAGCTCCATTGATGATGTTTTTCCCTCTCCGAAGTAGAAATGACAAGATGTTTTTTCTTTTGCTAAGAAATACAACCGGGCCTATAAAAGGTTAGGGAAAATGCATGTATCTTCTGGTTAATCTTCCAAAACAAATCCAAAAACCTTAGGAGTATTTTAATTTAACTGCCGCTTCTAGGGATGTGCGAGAGATATATTATAGGGAGACATAGAAAGTTATGAAAGAGAGGAATATAAATATGGGAATATTGTCTAGTTGTATGGTCTCAATATAAACATTGTTCGTTCGATGGCAAACAAAGTGCCAAAACAGAAAAAGGATTAAAAATAGGGTGTGTCTTAAGAATAATTGGGATATTTATGTGTGTATAAAATTATAATTAAATCTCAATTAGTCATTAGTGACATTGGAAGCCACTCAGGTAGCATTCATACAATATGTTGATAAGATCACAGTAATGGGCGACTATACACTAATAAGGGAATGGAATTCCAGCCATATGGATTTAACTATTTATAAATACATATGTGAGAATATTCCACGTCCTTAAATCATTGCGTCTGTACTTTTTTCCCCTTAATCTAGAGCAAGAACAAGGATCTTTTAATCTGGTTCAGGCCCCATTGGCCGTGTTTCTGAAATTCCATAACTTGTTTAGAAGAACCAGCAACGGTGACATTTAATTTTTACTAGTAAAGATAGTGGAACCAATTATGCACCCTCCTCCCGCATCGCCTTTAATTTATACCTAGCTATAACCTATTTCCCACCTTCTATAATGCAACCTTAACTATTTATTTTAATTGGAAAATATACATAACCAAAATAGATAAGAGAAGAGATGTCTAGCTACTGATAATCCCAGTGCTGGAATCTCCTGATTTTCGTGTTATTACTATTATGTTTTCTTCTTATGTATATTGGTTTCTATCGCATGCTAAAAAGAACAAACTTAAAAGAATATAGAAGATTTGTTAAAATGCAAAGAATATAATTCAAAGAACTAGACGTTATAAATAATTAAAAATAAAGATGTTACAAGTCAATGTTTTTAACCCAACCAATTTCATGGAAACCGAATATAGAGAAGAAAAGTAATTTTAAATTGCGAGAATCCCATTAGTTCATTTGTTTGACTATCTGATCTTTTATCTTGTTGGTGAAGTTTGATTTTCCACCTCGTAATTCCCCTCCCTGTACCTCAATTTAACAAAAGAAAAAAAGAAGGTAATTTTAAATACAAGTAAAATCCACGATTAATCCTGCATGTCTCTCTCCCCGCAAGCTACATGTGTGTGTCCTGCATAAGGATGAAATTTTGATGCATCCACAATTCTTCTATATGAATCTCCAGCCTCTTTAATATATTTTTCTACACGTGATGATATTATGTTTATTTAGAATACTTTATTTAGAATACAGCTTGCTCTTAATATTCAGACGACATTGTTGTTGTTGTGGAGTTGCTGCTGTAAAAACCACATGTCCTCAATATTCCACAAATTGTCGGAGAAATTTCCACCGTTCATCCATTGAGTATTGATTTGCTGATGATCAATAGCTGCAGCTTGGAATTCAGTCGCATGGTGAGAGTAACCGGTGGGGCTGATGAAAGAGTCTCTGAGTTGAGTATTACTACTTTGATTAACTTGAAAACAATCTTGCTGATTGCTAACATGGGGGTAATTGTAGCGACAATCAGTGAGGTCAGAAACAGGTGTCCCAAATGAATTTTCTGATGAAGTTGCCGTGCTTGAATTTGTAACAGCTGTGTTATTATTGTGATCAATCGGCACCATGTTTGGATTAATTGTACTCTAATGAAGCACTTGGTGGGAGGTGCATGTAGATGTGCCGGAAGCTGCTTGAATTGTCTCCACTAGCCTCGGTATCCATAGATAACGCATGGTATCCTTAAATTGCATGCTGTTCACGTCACATTTCAGCTGCTTGGCATGTTTTTGCACTCGCATTCTCCAATAATTTTTTATCTCGTTATCAGTTCTTCCTGGCAAATGCTGAGCAATTTTTGACCACCTGTAAAGCATAATTCATCAGAAATTGACTAATACCAAATATAAGAACTCATAATTAATTATAAGTGATGTTTAAAATGAAACATACCGATTGCCCCAACGAGAATGTTGTTCAAGAATCAAAAGCTGTTCTTCAAGGGTGATATTTCCACGTCGTACATCATGGCGGAGATAATTCAGCCACCTCAATCTGCAACTTTTCCCTGTTCACTTTAGACCTGTTTCAATTCCCATGCCATAGAAATATATTATACTTCTCATTTCTGAGCTTAATATTCGTGTTCAGAACACAAGTGTTTGATGGACCAGTTATCAATTGCCTTTTCTACCCCTTCTCTTTTTGAAGATATTCTTGCAACCAATTATACCTCCGTTGTCTTTATATTTAATTTGGATGAACGCTTCTTTGCTTTTAAAAGATTACCTAGAGCGGAAAGAAGTTATAAACCAAACACGCTTTGAAGTCTTACCCTGCTTAGCTGTCTGCATGTATAATAAGGTAATGGCTTGATCACTTGATGATTGTACAAATATGACTGTCATCATACTCAGTTATGCAGGCTTGCAGAGTAATTTCTGTATTTTTTTGCCATTGATTATCTTCATTTCATTAGGTGGGCTTTCCCTTAGTGCTATTTTTTGACCATTTACCGAGAACTGCATCCTCAGTAATTTGAAATTCCACAAAATGTCATCAAGAGTGACAAGCCACTGGATTCCCAATACTATATCCACTCTACCTATAGGCACCACCAGCATATCAGATAAAAACTCAACCCCCTTACATCTTCTATTTCACCTCTTTACTCATATATGAGCCATACACCTTGCTCTCATTTTCTACAGACACTGCAAAAGAGGGAATATGTTCTAGTTGGCAACCCAATCTCTTAGCAGTTCCTATATCAATGAAATTGTGAGCTGCCCTTGTGTCTATCAGAACATGGACCGTTTTCCCCCAAGAGCTGCCTTCACTCTTATGTTCCTATAGTCTACTGTTCCATCCATGGCATGAACTGACGAGGATTGATAGATGGATCCTCCAATTTATCTTCTTTTAGACACATAGGTTCATCTAAACATTCTTCTAATTCACTCCCGTCTATTTCCTCATCCACCTAAAAAATGAACAAATTCTTCTCCTTTCTACAATTATGTCCTACAACAAATTTTTCATCACACCAAAAATACAACCCTTTTGCTCTTTTATCATCCATTTCTGACCCCGTCAATCTTGTTGACCCCTTGAAAGTTGAATTACTGCTGAAGGTTGAATGTTTTGGATTAGTATTCATACCTTGTCCTCTACTTCGTGACCCCTGTACCCAAGAATTTAGGGTAGGTAACAATGGTTTACTCTGCTTGTGGCCATATGACCATTGTGCCCTCTGTAGCATCAAAGATTGCTCAGCTAGTTTAGCTAAGCTGTAGGCATTCATTAACGTTCTCGACGCCAACATTCTTACTTGAACCTCAATCTCTGGCTTTAATGCATTCAACAGAAAATTGATGGAGTACTCCTCGGTCAGCTCCACTTGATTCAATTGCTCATTGAACCTGTCCAAGAGTTCTTACACACTACTTGTTTGTTTTAAGCCCACCAATTCCTCCATGGGATCATCTTACAAGGTGTGACCAAAATAGTGATGTAGGGCCCTCACATAGTCATTCCAATTCGGCAACCCCTTTCCAATTTTGGTTTTCACCATTGCTAGTGCCATTGTAGAGCTTTGCTTCCAAATTAATAGAAGTAATCTTGGCCTTCGACTCCTCCGGAGTTCCATCATAGTCAAAAAACTATTTGCACCGATAAATCCAACCCCGCAAATCCTCACCCCAAAATCATGGAAAGTCGACTCGATTGTACCTGAATGAATTCTGATTGTGGGTCACACCTCCATTTTCCATTGTTGGGGCAGTTGTCGCAGCTAAAGGAGCTGCCATATTTTTTGCCATAGTCATAAGCAATTGGCGAATTTGTTCGAGTGCTCCGTCATGCCTTACCCCCATAGCCCTAACTTTCTTACGAACTTCATTGATTTCCCACTGTAATTCTCCCATTCAAGTTATGTTTGGCTTTTTGGCATGTAGAATAACCTGTCTCAGATACCAAATAGAATGTGCTAAATCGATTAACACAAACCTGCAAGTCTAAAGGATCAAGTGTATAAGAATGATCCTTGAACAACACTGCAAGTAATGAACGTTTAGTTGGCAAATTGATATAGAGAAGAGTAGAGAGATTAGTATTCACTTCCTTAATGAGATCAATGTACAATTCAAGCTCCTTTTATACATTTCCCAGAATCAGTTGGGCTTGTAACTAACTAACAAAATACAGTAAATGTCTAAACTGCCCTTCCTCAACCCAACTACCTTTTAACTAACTCCTAACTACTTTCCCTCCCATTTATGTATATTGCATATTAGCAGCTCTGCGGCTCCAACCGACTTTACCATGGTTATGATCCATCAAGATTAATGATTATACTCTAAATGGAGAAACTAAGTGATTGATGGAAATAAAGGTGTTGATGGATTGATCTAATTATAAAAAAGATAGACCGAGAGATGGAGGTAAAAGGAAAAAGGTGTTCAAGAGAAAAAGAAAGATGAGATGAGTTAAGAAGAAAGATGTATGTTTGGATTACTAAACGAGAGGAGGTGGTGGGGCTTTTTATAGATATATAGAAAGAGATAGGTTAGAGAAAAATTGTGACAATTTTAAAGAAAAATATGGCATGTGATTTTATGTGAATGATAAAGAATTTGAACTATCCCACAAAGCCGCAACATGGAATTAAACTCTAATACTTTTCTTTTTTTTTAGTTCTGGTGTTTAATTAAAATACCGCTTATTCCGTTTAAAAAAAATGACCTACTTTGACTTGACACAAAGTTTAAGAAAATAAAGAAGACTTTTGAATCTTGTGGCCTTAAATCAAAGTTATGTCAAATGTACCAAAATGCCCTTTAATCTTGTGGTCCTAAACATGTCATGTGGAAAGTTGAAATTAAAGTATTTCTAAAAAAGAAAAGGGATTATTCTTTTTGAAACGGACTAAAAAGAAAAGTAGGTTATTCTTTTTGAAATGGAGGAAGTAGTAATTAAATAAAGTTTAACTCATTTGACACTTTTGACTTTGACTGTACCTTCACCAGTTATATATACTTATTCTATTTAGTTCCCAGAAAATGATATGTATATTGTTTTCCTGTCAAAATTGAGCATAAATCACAGAGAAACTAAGAGAGAAGAAGAAATCAACAAGCTTCATTTCATTTGTGTATTGAAAGTTCTGTGCAGCTGAGTGCTCATATATATAGATATGCCTCAAAATATCTTCTAATCCTACACCACTATCCTACACCACAATGCCAGCTCATAGCCAGCTAGGACAACTAATGATGTTGTTTTGGGTACAAAAATATATATGTTTCAAATCAAAATTCAATACTAAGTTCAAGAAAAACTTTCAAGAACTACAATGAAATTACAACAACTTCAAACATAAGTTCAAATGAATAATCAGCTCAAATAAAGTGTTTATTAATTTTAAGAAAGAAGATGAAGTAGAAAATTGTAGAATAAAGTCCACCGAATGAACAATGTGTCCTTAAGGAATCTATTCCCCTTAAGTACCTAAGGTTATGGAATCTTTCCTCCCAGGATAAAATGATTCTCTTTCTGAAAATAGCGGTTCCTCAAATCTTCAGAAACTTCGAACACACTCAATGATTTGATGATCACACAAGATTTTTTTAGAAGAAGACGATTGTTTCTCTACTTAAAAATAATTGTCTTTACCTAAGGAAAAATTTCAGGTATTTATAACCATCAAGGTGTTGCTTCATGAAGAGAAACAATGGTTCAAAAAAGTACATCAGTTAATAAAGGTGCAACTCTTCGGAATGGTGCAACTCTTCAAAAAGTCACAACCCATTGGAAAGGTTGTAACCATTCAATTTGAAAAATGCCTATTCAAATTGCATCCTTTCTCTTAGTGCCTATCCAAAAAAAAACACCACCTTTTCATTTTCCATTCATGCCTCTTAATAACCCAACAATCCCCCACATGAATGGAGGATAACTATCTTATAAAAAATTTACAGATAAGTATGTGATCAACGAGCAAAGACTGATTGCAGGGTTTCCCTTTGAACTTTTCATAGTGAACATGCATCGGATACACTCGGTCAATCGGTAGATTTGATATCTTTGAACCGTAGAACTTTAATGTACACCTAGGCAACACAACACAAATTAAGGATCCAAAGAGGGCAATTACTCATCTTTTCACAAAATTCCCTCAAGAACAAAGCCTTAATTTCTTCAGTTCCAAGATCAAGTTTCAGGCAATCACCAATAACCCACACGAATTCAACTACTAAGGTATGCTAAGTGTTCATACTTGGGTCCCTTCTACCCCTTGGAGTCTAAGAACTCTTTTCAAAGCTTAAGTTATGAGTTTACTTAATTTAAAGCATATTATGTCTATGTATGTGTTGTAATTTTAGTGTCAAGTTAAGAATATATGAATTTCATGTGAAATGAACTAATACGTATGTTGGTTGATGTAAGTATCATGTTGAATCCCCTAAATTGTGAATTGAATGTTGAAATCATGATATGTTAGCATAGTGGTCATTCCCATGTACACGGTTATGCCTTCTAAGTGTTTGATAAAATGACTAAATGAGTGAAAGTTGAATTATGACCATTTGTTATGCTTTAAAAGTTGTGGTATGGTCCTATTGTCAATGATATCGATTCTTGGGGGTCATGATACCTGAAATCTTGCTGTTTACCTAGTGTACAGTAGTTATAGAAAGGTCCTAGTCATATCATGAGTAGTAGTACTCAGTTAGTTAACATGGTCAGTATGAATTCAGTCATGCCTAGCCCAGTTTAGTGATCAGTATCAGTTCAATTGGGAGTAGGATTCAACACCGAGCGAACTCAGGGATGGGGACACTCCTTCCAGCTTAGGGTGTGACCCTTAGTAAAAATCCCTAGGTTATAGAACTACGTAGCCAGCGTAGGTTAATATGTCTTCCTGCCAGTGTAAGGTTGACATGCATATTTATATCTCATGAGTCTTCCTGCCAGATTAGGGTTGACCCAGCTATTGTTAGTAAGCCATGGCATAGTACAAACACCCTTTAAACTGGGGTTACAGGTTAGACCCCAATCAGTCTATATGGGGTATGTCAGTTAGATAAAACCTCTAACAATTTTAGTTTTAGTAGTCAGTTCAAAATTCAGTTCAGTCTTGATTGACCATAGCATATAGTTTACCAGTTATTTAACTATCAGATTTTAGTATCTCAGTTTACAGACTACTTCAAAACTTATTTTATGCATGGTCATGCATTCTCTGTCTTTACAGTTTTTATGTATTTTTACTCAGTATGTCATGCTATCATTTAGTTAGTTATTACTCATGAATATAAACCCATAAATATCAACCTAACCTCATTTAGCATACTAGCATATTCAAAATTACTGACCGCATACTCATTTCTTGCTCTATGATGTCTTATATTATAGGTTCAGACGCTTAAATTCTTGATCATTCTTAGACTTTCCAGAGCATCAGTAGCAGCAACCATGGTGAGTCCTCTTCCTTTGAGGAAGAGTTATCTTATATCCAGTTATGTCAGTAATTCAGTTGTTTAGTCAGTTGAAGTTAGTTGCTTGTCCCATCAACTCCACCATTAGATAGTTTAGAGGCTTTCAGACTAGTACAGACAGTCGGTCAGTTTTTCAGTTGTTATTATCAGCTATTTTAGCAGTATTACCAGTATGTTTTCAGATGTTTTAAACCATTATTTAGTATTGTTTTTAGTTGTTAAAACCTTATGGTATTTCAGTTAAAATTTCGCACATGTTTATCAGTTTTATTCAGTGCTCATAGCAGGTACCAGCTCATGGGTTAGCTTGTGGTCTCACGGGGCCATGAGCACAATGTGACGTTCAGGGTGTACTTTCGGGGCGTTACAAACATAGTACCAGAGCCTAAGGTTTTAAAGTGTCCTAGGGAGTCTGAAAGCCTGGTTGAGTATAGTCTTGTGCATGGGTGTGTAGCGCACCATACTTATGGGAAAGAGGCTAGAAGATATTTAAGAAGAGTTTCCCTTCTCTCAGTGTTCATATCGTGCGAATGAGTAGGAGCTTAAGTTAAACTCTCTATATAATTTAACTTTTCATTTCATTTACAGAGTATGCCTCCTGGGAAAACAAATAGAAGAAGAAATGGAAACCTACTAGCACCTCCACCTATTAACAAAGATCCCCTGAATGAGCATGTTTCTCATGAAGAGTTTAGAGTTGCATTCACCACTCTATCTTACTCCGTTGTAGCCCAAAATATATGGCCAGCTGCTATTCAGGCTAACCTAGTGGCCAATACTACCGCAACCAGGATTCAAGACTTTACCTGAATAGATCCTTCATCATTTTTGAGATCCAAGTCTGAAGAGGATTCACAAAAATTCCTAGACATGGTGCAAAAGGCAACAGACATATGGGGGTGACTTCCAATGAGAGTGCTGAACTAGCTTCATACCAGCTACAAGAAATAGCTCATATATGGTTTAAGTAGTGAAAATGGGATAAGGGCGCAGAGGCTGGACCTATAGAATAAGAGGAGTTTTCTACTGCCTTCTTAGATAGATTCTTCCCGTTGGAGCTGAGGGAGTCTAAGGTGTTAGAGTTCATCAACCTAAAATAGGGAAACATGAGTGTGAAAGAGTATTCCCTCAAGTTTACTCAACTGGCCAGGTATGTTCCTCATATAGTAGCTGATAACAGGTCCAGGATGAGTAGGTTTGTGTCTGGGTATCTGATAGTGTGGTCAAGGAGTGTAGGACCGCGATGTTGATTAAAAAGATAAACTTAGCAAGGTTAATGGTCCATGCACATCAGATAGAGGAGGAAAAAGTTAAGGAGAGAGAGGGGGAGAATAAGAGGGCTAGAATAAGCAACTTTAGTTTCACTTAGCCAAAGTTAGAAGGTGGTAACTGTCCTCAGTTTTGCCTCAAATTTTTAGTCCCAGCTCCGCCTCTAACTAGTGTATTAATTCCTAAATTTAGGAATGACAACAAGGACAGGGCGCTAGGCTCTAAGTCTCAGGGTAGCATTAACAGTGCTCGAACAAATTCTCTTTTCCAGAAATGTGGTAGGAGCTATCAGGGTGTTTGTAGATGTAATACCTTGTATTTTCTTAGCTTAAGATTTACTCTCAGTTCATGAGTTATCCAATACAAAAATTTTGAAATGCTCATTATTTTTCAGTTTAGATCCTGCCATTGCATAGGAAATTCAATTAGCTTTCCAACGATATAAAATTCACCCAAATCCGATAACCGATAAGAAGTTATGGTGATTCTAAGTTCTAGTCGTTAAACACCATCATTTTGATCACTAGCACTCGTGGAGCCAGTCTAAATGACAATTGATAATTTCTAGTGTGACTTCACGATCTTACCACATTGCAGAGGGCTTCTAATTCCCAATTGTCCAATTCTAGTAAAGGACCACGATATTGGTGCATCGCGCCAAGGAATAGTTAACATCTGTCAATTTTGACCAATATGATTGTACTGCATCTTGCCAATCTTCCAGGTCTCATCTAAGGTGGCAATGCAATACCACTGTATCGCGCCACCATGTATTTTCCCAGTTAGCATTCTCCAGAGACATGGCACGATAGCGCTGCGTCGCGCCAAGGGTGAAAATCGGGACATTTTAGTTAATTCCAAGATTTATTTTCCAAGGGCTTTTAGGTATTTTCCCTCATTCTAGTCATCCTAAACACGGGATTAAAGCCCTAAATAGCCTATTATCCCATTGTTTGCTCACTTATCTCAAGAAATAAAAGCTTTTTCTCAAAACTACAAATCCTAGCTTCTAGAATAAAGGTCAAAACTCAAGAATTTCTCTAAGCACCTTCATCAAGTAATAAACCAAGGTATGTTAGGTGTTCATCTATGTGTTTCTTTCACCAATAGAGTCCACGAATCCATTTTTAAAATACAAGATTATTGAATTATGAATTTCCATACTTTAATTGAAATTCTTGTTCATGTTATTGTTGGGTTTTAGTCCATGATTAAATTAATGCTTTTATGAAATAAATCAGTGTATGTGTTGAATTACATGATCTTATGATAAATCCTTCAATTTTCAAGTTGATTGATGTCGCCATGATAACTATATGTTTTGATTATTGTATAACCTAAGCATGCTCCCCATGTGTTTGATAAAATGCCTATGTGAATGAAATAGTGCCATTATAACATAATAATATGTATTCCCCATTCATTTATAAGTATATGCATTATAAGTGTTTGATTAAATGCCTCTATGAGTGAACTATGGACAAGATTCATTGTTATGATTTTCAAGAGTATATTATGCTTTATTTTTTATGCTATTGAGTCCTGAGGTAATTTAATACCCAAAAATTTAGCTGTGTGCCTAGAGCTAGTGTCAGTTACAAAATCTTAGTAATGTCACGATCAGTAGTTGTAATACCCCATACTTCTACCTAGATTAAATTTGTTCCAAAAATGTCAAAGACTTGTTTTAAAGATGAATCCACTTTTATACATATGGTATTTTCAAGATTTTCACTTTTTGTCATGTGAAAAATTCAATAAGCTTTCCATCGATATAAGATTTGCCTAAATCCAATAATCGGGTAAGAAGTTATGACTATTTCAAGTTTCAATCGTAAAACACCGTCATCTCAGTCAGTGGCGCATCGAACAATAAGCCAAAATAACATTCGTCAATTTTCAGTAAGACTCCGCAATTTCACCGCATTATGGAGGGCTCCCAAATTCTAATTGTCAAATTCCAGTGAAGCTCCGTAATGTCCCCTTATCGTGCTGTCATCTAATTTCTTAGTTGTCAAATTCTAGTGACACGACGTGATAGCGCCGCGTAGCGCCAGTGTTCCTGGTTGGGAAATTTTCACAAAAACTTAAAAGACACGTCCAGGGTTAAATGGGTATTTTTCCATGATTTTAGCTCATCCCTAAACACGAAATTTAACCTTACATGACCTAAGGATATAATTATTCACTCCATTTTTCCCAAATTGAGTTGCTTTTTCTCAAGCCAAGAACCCTAGCTCTCAAATTCAAGGGTCAAATCACAAGAACTCTCCATCAATGCTTCCAAATTCATTAACTCAGGTATGCATAGTGTTCATTCATGGATTCCTTTCAACCATGAAGCCCCAAAATCAACTTTTAATCATGCATTATGAATATTATGTTGTGGCTTGATTATGTTTATGTGATTTTGCTGTATGATTCCCAAGTTGGAATCTTGATGTGTTTTTATGAAATTACGTTAGTCTATGAGTTTAAATTAATGAATTTAGTGGTTTATGATGTGTTAATTGATGATTATACCTATGCCCTAAGTTGTGCATTTAAGGTATTTGATAAAATGTCTAAGGGACTAGAACTTATGTAATATAGCTAAATTGTGACTTAAGTGATG